>NC_091312.1:2287180-2289680 GCF_038502225.1 Cherax quadricarinatus | reverse complement strand
GGGATACCAAATCCTGAGGAAAGACAGAGGGAACAGGGGGGGTGGAGGAGTGGCGTTGCTGATCAAAAATCGCTGGAATTTTGATGAGCTGGAGAGAGGAGATAGCGGAGAAGAAAGTGATTACATAGTGGGAACACTTCACTCTGGAGGTCCCAAGGTGGTAATAGCAGTGATGTATAACCCACCACAGAACAGCAGGAGGCCAAGGCAAGAGTACGACGAGAGCAATAGAGCGATGGTTGACACACTGGCTAGAGTGGCCAGAAGAGCTCATGCATGCAGGGCAAAGCTCCTGATCATGGGTGACTTTAACCACAAGGAGATCGATTGGGAGAACTTGGACCCACATGGGGGCCAAGATACATGGAGGGCTAAGATGATGGAGGTGGTACTGGAGAACTTCATGTACCAACACGTAAGGGACACTACAAGAGAGAGAGGAGAGGATGAACCAGCAAGGCTGGACTTAGTATTCACCTTCAGTAGTGCAGATATCGAGGACATCGCATATGAAAGACCCCTTGGGGCCAGTGACCATGTGGTTTTAAGCTTCGAATACACAGTAGAGCTACAAGTGGAGGGAGAAGCAGGAAGGCCAGGACGAATGAAGCCAAACTACAAGAAAGGGGACTACACAGGAATGAGGAACTACCTGAACGGGGTTCAGTGGAACAGAGAACTGGCAGGGAAGCCAGTTAATGAGATGATGGAATATGTAGCAACAAAATGCAAGGAGGCTGAGGAGAGGTTTGTACCCAAGGGTAACAGGAGTAATGAAAAAGCCAGGATGAGCCCATGGTTTACCCAAAGGTGCAGGGAGGCAAAAACCAAGTGTGCTAGGGAATGGAAGAAATATAGAAGGCAAAGGACCCAGGAGAATAAGGAGAACAGTCGTAGAGCCAGAAACGAATATGCACAGATAAGAAGGGAGGCCCAAAGACAATATGAAAATGACATAGCAGCGAAAGCCAAATCTGACCCGAAACTGTTGTACAGCCACATCAGGAGGAAAACAACAGTCAAGGACCAGGTAATCAGGCTAAGGAAGGAAGGAGGAGAGACAACAGGAAATGACCGTGAAGTATGTGAAGAACTCAACAAGAGATTCAAAGAAGTGTTCACAGAGGAGACAGAAGGGACTCCAGAAAGACGGAGAGGTGGGGCACACCACCAAGTGCTGGACACAGTGCACACAACCGAGGAAGAAGTGAAGAGGCTTCTGAGTGAGCTAGATACCTCAAAGGCAATGGGGCCAGATAACATCTCCCCATGGGTATTGAGAGAGGGAGCAGAGGCGCTATGTGTACCCCTAACAACAATATTCAATACATCTATCGAAACAGGGAGATTGCCTGAGGCATGGAAGACAGCAAATGTAGTCCCAATCTTTAAAAAAGGAGACAGACATGAAGCACTAAACTACAGACCAGTGTCACTGACATGTATAGTATGCAAAATCATGGAGAAGATTATCAGGAGAAGAGTGGTGGAACACCTAGAAAGGAATGATCTCATCAACAGCAGCCAGCATGGTTTCAGGGACGGGAAATCCTGTGTCACAAACCTACTGGAGTTCTATGACATGGTGACAGCAGTAAGACAAGAGAGAGAGGGGTGGGTGGATTGCATTTTCTTGGACTGCAAGAAGGCGTTTGACACAGTTCCACACAAGAGATTGGTGCAAAAACTGGAGGACCAAGCAGGGATAACAGGGAAGGCACTACAATGGATCAGGGAATACTTGTCAGGAAGACAGCAGCGAGTCATGGTACGTGGCGAGGTGTCAGAGTGGGCACCTGTGACCAGCGGGGTCCCGCAGGGGTCAGTCCTAGGACCAGTGCTGTTTCTGGTATTTGTGAACGACATGACGGAAGGAATAGACTCTGAGGTGTCCCTGTTTGCAGATGACGTGAAGTTGATGAGAAGAATACACTCGATCGAAGACCAGGCAGAACTACAAAGGGATCTGGACAGGCTGCAGACCTGGTCCAGCAATTGGCTCCTGGAGTTCAATCCCACCAAGTGCAAAGTCATGAAGATTGGGGAAGGGCAAAGAAGGCCGCAGACGGAGTACAGTCTAGGGGGTCAGAGACTACAAACCTCACTCAAGGAAAAAGATCTTGGGGTGAGTATAACACCAGGCACATCTCCTGAAGCGCACATCAACCAAATAACTGCTGCAGCATATGGGCGCCTAGCAAACCTCAGAACAGCATTCCGACATCTTAATAAGGAATCGTTCAGGACCCTGTACACCGTATACGTTAGGCCCATATTGGAGTATGCGGCACCAGTTTGGAACCCACACCTAGCCAAGCACGTAAAGAAACTAGAGAAAGTGCAAAGGTTTGCAACAAGACTAGTCCCAGAGCTAAGAGGTATGTCCTACGAGGAGAGGTTAAGGGAAATCAACCTGACGACACTGGAGGACAGGAGAGATAGGGGGGACATGATAACGACATACAAAATACTGAGGGGAATTGACAAGGTGGACAAAGAC
>NC_091312.1:2272180-2284680 GCF_038502225.1 Cherax quadricarinatus | reverse complement strand
TCTGTCCTCTCTCCTACCCTCTACATTTTATACACTAACAATACTCGTACACCTGTATACCACAACTCTATCACACTAGCCTATGCAGACAACATTACACAACTTATCACTCACACCAGTATAGATACACTCACACACAAAACACAAAACGAGGTCAACAGGATAGCCATCTGGGAACAAAAATGGAGGATCAAATCCAATGCAGCTAAATCCAGCATTACATACTTTAACTATAGGAAACGTGATCCTCCATTACCTGTCGAGCTCAGAACAGCTGACACCCACACATACATCCCCATCACACAGTCTGTCATGGTCCTTGGCGTTAATCTTGACTACCTTCTTCGCTTACATGGACACATTCAGTCAAGGCATGCATTAGCTGGTAAGGTCCTTGCAGGCCTGTACAAGCTGCAGCATGCCTCCCAACATACCAAACTACACCTCTACAAATCCCGAATATGTCCTCTGATAATTTACTCTCCTCTAGCCCTCTCTCTTACAGCTAAAACAAACTTACTTAAACTGCAGCGTGTCCAGAACAAGGCGCTGTGCTGGGTGCTTGATGTCAGATGGGAGGACCTCGCCACAAGCAAGTCTCTCCATGCCTAATTAGACATTCCTGCAATGAATCTGTACCGGAAGACAGACAGACAAACTTGGACACGACATGACTACTGGACCTCTCTCCTTGACGAAGACAATCACAGACCCACAAACCAACACAACCTTTTCTACTCCTTGCTTGATCCTGCTCCTAACCCTATTTACAAATAACCTTTGGATTCTTGTCAGGTACCCTGCACTGTTCGTTCTCTGACCCACATTTGCCTTTGCTGCTGGGTTAAGCCCTGGCTCAATTTCAACACTCATCTATAGTGCTAATCTTCGCCTGTCCTGTCTTCCCTGCTCACCCTACTAACAGAAGAGTCTGCTATTCCTGCTCTCAATATCTGTCCCATGATTGCCTTAGCTGCTGGGTTAAGCCCTGGCTCTATTTCTACAACTAAGAACACTCCTCTCCAGCGCTATTCTTTGTCCCGTCTTCCCCGCTCATCCCATTGGGATCTTACCTACACTTGTTCGTTTGTTTGTTGCATTGTTTGTAACAGCTTGACAAAGCTCCTGGAGGGCGAAACCTTGCCACAAAAATATCACATTAGTTACACTTGTGTCCTTTTACTTTACAAACTTTTTCTTGAATTCTATAGTGTTTCTCACCCTCTTTACCACAGGGCTGGCACTAGAAGCTTTCTTTGGGCCCATGGTGGCTTATTTAGCAGTTACAAGTACTAAAAAATGGAATAATACGAAATATATCACATGTATGTATGCGTGGGATTGTCCTCACCGGCTTGTAAACAATGGCACACTGGCTGTACATGGAGTGTCAGGGCCGCTCACGTCACGCTGACACATTCAGGATGAATGTCCTTAACCAAGTTCTTTTTCGGTAACCGAGCCAGTATTTTGATGCAAAAACATGTCGCTATCCGATTTTTTCGTTATCCAATGACTTTGTTACCTTAGGGTCCACTATATTAATAATTTAAAAAAAAAATCCATTACCTCTATGACAAGCATTGCCCCAAAAAACTAAACAGATCACAGCTAAGAGTCTAAACAGTCCCTGGTTAACACCCAGCATCCTTAAATCCATTAACACAAAGCACCTATATGAAAAACAGTATAGAATGGGCCAAATAACCAGAGACTATTCTAAACGTTACTCATCAATCCTTACCAGCCTGATAAGGTAAAAAAAAATTGTATTTTGAGAACAGATTACATAACATGGAAGGTGATGTCCTGGCCCTAAGCGAAACAAAGCTGAAGGGGGTAGGGGAGTTTCGGTGGGGGGAAATAAATGGGATTAAATCTGGAGTATCTGAGAGAGTTAGAGCAAAGGAAGGGGTAGCAGTAATGTTGAATGATCAGTTATGGAAGGAGAAAAGAGAATATGAATGTGTAAATTCAAGAATTATGTGGATTAAAGTAAAGGTTTGATGCGAGAAGTGGGTCATAATAAGCATGTATGCACCTGGAGAAGAGAGGAATGCAGAGGAGAGAGAGAGATTTTGGGAGATGTTAAGTGAATGTATAGGAGCCTTTGAACCAAGTGAGAGAGTAATTGTGGTAGGGGACCTGAATGCTAAAGTAGGAGAAACTTTTAGAGAGGGTGTGGTAGGTAAGTTTGGGGTGCCAGGTGTAAATGATAATGGGAGCCCTTTGATTGAACTTTGTATAGAAAGGGGTTTAGTTATAGGTAATACATATTTTAAGAAAAAGAGGATAAATAAGTATACAAGATATGATGTAGGGCGAAATGACAGTAGTTTGTTGGATTATGTATTGGTAGATAAAAGACTATTGAGTAGACTTCAGGATGTACATGTTTATAGAGGGGCCACAGATATATCAGATCACTTTCTAGTTGTAGCTACACTGAGAGTAAAAGGTAGATGGGATACAAGGAGAATAGAAGCATCAGGGAAGAGAGAGGTGAAGGTTTATGAACTAAAAGAGGAGGCAGTTAGGGTAAGATGTAAACAGCTATTGGAGGATAGATGGGCTAATGAGAGCATAGGCAATGGGGTCGAAGAGGTATGGGGTAGGTTTAAAAATGTAGTGTTAGAGTGTTCAGCAGAAGTTTGTGGTTACAGGAAAGTGGGTGCAGGAGGGAAGAGGAGCGATTGGTGGAATGATGATGTGAAGAGAGTAGTAAGGGAGAAAAAGTTTGCATATGAGAAGTTTTTACAAAGTAGAAGTGATGCAAGGAGGGAAGAGTATATGGAGAAAAAGAGAGAGGTTAAGAGAGTGGTGAAGCAATGTAAAAAGAGAGCAAATGAGAGTGGGTGAGATGTTATCAACAAATTTTGTTGAAAATAAGAAAAAGTTTTGGAGTGAGATTAACAAGTTAAGAAAGCCTAGAGAACAAATGGATTTGTCAGTTAAAAATAGGAGAGGAGAGTTATTAAATGGAGAGTTAGAGGTATTGGGAAGATGGAGGGAATATTTTGAGGAATTGTTAAATGTTGATGAAGATAGGGAAGCTGTGATTTCGTGTATAGGGCAAGGAGGAACAACATCTTGTAGGAGTGAGGAAGAACCAGTTGTGAGTTTGGGGGAAGTTCGTGAAGCAGTAGGTAAAATGAAAGGGGGTAAGGCAGCCGGGATTGATGGGATAAAGATAGAAATGTTAAAAGCAGGTGGGGATATAGTTTTGGAGTGGTTGGTGCAATTATTTAATAAATGTATAGAAGAGGGTAAGGTACCTAGGGATTGGCAGAGAGCATGCATAATTCCTTTGTATAAAGGCAAAGGGGATAAAAGAGAGTGCAAAAATTATAGGGGGATAAGTCTGTTGAGTATACCTGGCAAAGTGTATGGTAGAGTTATTATTGAAAGAATTAAGAGTAAGACGGAGAATAGGATAGCAGATGAACAAGGAGGCTTTAGGAAAGGTAGGGGGTGTGTGGACCAGATGTTTACAGTGAAACATATAAGTGAACAGTATTTAGATAAGGCTAAAGAGGTCTTTGTGGCATTTATGGATTTGGAAAAGGCGTATGACAGGGTGGATAGGGGGACAATGTGGCAGATGTTGCAGGTGTATGGTGTAGGAGGTAGGTTACTGAAAGCAGTGAAGAGTTTTTACGAGGATAGTGAGGCTCAAGTTAGAGTATGTAGGAAAGAGGGAAATTATTTCCCAGTAAAAGTAGGCCTTAGACAAGGATGTGTGATGTCACCGTGGTTGTTTAATATATTTATAGATGGGGTTGTAAGAGAAGTAAATGCGAGGGTCTTGGCAAGAGGCGTGGAGTTAAAAGATAAAGAATCACACATAAAGTGGGAGTTGTCACAGTTGCTCTTTGCTGATGACACTGTGCTCTTGGGAGATTCTGAAGAGAAGTTGCAGAGATTGGTGGATGAATTTGGTAGGGTGTGCAAAAGAAGAAAATTGAAAGTGAATACAGGAAAGAGTAAGGTTATGAGGATAACAAAAAGATTAGGTGATGAAAGATTGGATATCAGATTGGAGGGAGAGAGTATGGAGGAGGTGAATGTATTCAGATATTTGGGAGTGGACGTGTCAGCGGATGGGTCTATGAAAGATGAGGTGAATCATAGAATTGATGAGGGGAAAAGGGTGAGTGGTGCACTTAGGAGTCTGTGGAGACAAATAACTTTGTCCTTGGAGGCAAAGAGGGGAATGTATGAGAGTATAGTTTTACCAACGCTCTTATATGGGTGTGAAGCATGGGTGATGAATGTTGCAACGAGGAGAAGGCTGGAGGCAGTGGAGATGTCATGTCTGAGAGCAATGTGTGGTGTGAATATAATGCAGAGAATTCGTAGTTTGGAAGTTAGGAGGAGGTGCGGGATTACCAAAACTGTTGTCCAGAAGGCTGAGGAAGGGTTGTTGAGGTGGTTCGGACATGTGGAGAGAATGGAATGAAACAGAATAACTTCAAGAGTGTATCAGTCTGTAGTGGAAGGAAGGCAGGGTAGGGGTCGGCCTAGGAAAGGTTGGAGGGAGGGGGTAAAGGAGGTTTTGTGTGCGAGGGGCTTGGACTTCCAGCAGGCATGCGTGAGCGTGTTTGATAGGAGTGAATGGAGACAAATGGTTTTTAATACTTGACGTGCTGTTGGAGTGTGAGCAAAGTAACATTTATGAAGGGGTTCAGGGAAACCGGCAGGCCGGACTTGAGTCCTGGAGATGGGAAGTACAGTGCCTGCACTCTGAAGGAGGGGTGTTAATGTTGCAGTTTAAAAACTGTAGTGTAAAGCACCCTTCTGGCAAGACAGAGATGGAGTGAATGATGGTGAAAGTTTTTCTTTTTCGGGCCACCCTGCCTTGGTGGGAATCGGCCAGTGTGATAATAATAAAAAAAAAAGGTGATATGAAAAAGATCTGGAAAACCCTATCAGAAATTTTAGGAACTAAAAAGATACCCAAAAACAAAACACTCAAATTAGCAAAATCAGATGAACCCCTACTCCCACCAACTGAAACAGCAAACACACTCAATTTTTTTTTCTCCACCATTGGACAGAATCTAGCGAGCAAAATCCCAAGCTCAAACACCCATCCATCAGACTACCTCATAGGTACCTACCCGAATACACTATTCCTAGCTCCAACCAATCTAACAGAAGTCTCATTCATTGTCAACACCCTTAAAAACAAGGCAGGAGATATAAATAACTTAACACCTTTTATGTGCAAAAAAGCTTCTCAAGTACTGTCACCAGTTATTGCAACACTCTTTTACAAATTCATTGAATGCTTCGCCTTCCCATCAATTCTCAAAATAGCGATGGTCACCCCGATCCACAAAGGAGGAGATCAAACAGACTTGAATAACTCTAGACCAGTATCTAACATGCCTCTGCTCTCTAAACTCTTTGAAAAATTAATTCATAGGCAGATTTATTCATACCTTGTCCTCAAGACATACTCAACCCTTCTCAGTTTGGATTCAGGATTAATTAAAGCACAAATGATGCCATTGTACACATGCTAGAACTAATATACACCGCTCTGGAGAAGAAAGAAGTCCCGCTGGGAATCTTTATTGATTTACTTAAAGCTTTTGATACAGTTGACCATGATTTGCTTCTGTTACTAAGTAATACCTTAGTAACAGAAGCCAATATGTGTACACAAATGAAGCTAACTCTTCCCCACAACCAATTACAGTTGAGGTCCCACAAGGAAGTGTCCTTGGCCCTCTCCTCTTTCTCATTTACATTGATGGCCTACCGAATGCATCACAACTACTCAAACCCATATTATTTGCAGATGACACAACATACATCTTCTCTCACCCAAACCCAGTCATACTGGCCAACACTGTTTAATGCTGAATTGCAGAAAATATCTACCCGGATGATGACTAACAAGCTTACACTCAGTACTGACAAAACCTATTTCATTCAGTTAGGAAACAGAGCCACAAATGTTCCATTTGACATAGTGCTAAACGGATCACCCATGACAAGACGCAGAGGAAAAATTCCTAGGAATCCACCTTAACAGTAACCTTAAATTCCAGACCCATAAACAACATATTTCCAAGAAAATCTCCAAAACAGTAGACATACTGTCAAAGATACAGTACTATGTTCCACAGTCAGCTCTCCTTGCACTGTATCACTCACTCATCTATCCTTTTCTCACCTATAGGATTTGTGCATGGGGATCAACAACATCAAATCACCTAAGACCACTAATAACCCAGCAAAAGGCTGCAGTCAGAATGATGATAAATTCCCACTCCAGACACCATACTCTACCAATATTCAAAAGTCTAAAACTACTCACCGTAAAGAACATCCATACTTATTCTTGCGCTTACTACATACATAGGACACTACACTCAAACATAAACCCTTCACTCAGACTTCTCGCCAACCTTAATAGGACGCACGACCATAACACAAGACACGCATCACTTTTTGATGTACCCTGTGTCCTCATCACACTATGTAAGAACTCTGTGCACATAAAGGGTCCCAAAATTTGAAACTCCTTACCAGTAAATACTAAAATAACCCAGTCTGAACATCAATTTAAGACTCCTCAAAAACCACCTACTCACCCTAAACTAAATATTCAATACTCAATACTTAAATTTGCCAAAAGATCTCCCAGTTACCTAAATCTTAGTACATCAAAATTTAAATACCCAAAGTTTATACATAACTTAATACTAAATTGTAGAATAAGTACCTGCACTAAACTATACTGCCTTACACCATATTGTAGCATTCTCATATTGTAAACTGCTTTCACTAGTGCTCAATATTATATTCCAAAAATATAATTTAAATATTTACTATTGAAATACACAACCTACAAAATACTTTCAAATTGTCCCAATGTAACTTGAGCTAACTTACTGTCTGCTTTAAATAAGAACAGATGTACAACTTAAACAAACTGATCAATTTCTCTAGTATTAAGTAGTCTGTAAGCCATTAATTTAGTCTGCCCCTAATGCCGTGACATGATAGTGGCTCCTCTTTGCACTGCAAATCATTATTGTAACTACAGAAATAAAAATTGTATTGTATTGTATCTTTTCTCTTGATTTTCTTAATTTGCTTACCTCTGTCCAAAACTTACTCATAATCAGGAATCTTCTTCATCATTATCCTGCAAAACAATATACCTACTTGCCCATCCTGTGCAGGTCTATCTCAAATCTAGTCTCCACCTTACTCTCCACCCTATATATACTATTCATGTACTTTTTACTCAGTAGATCTGTTTGCGACTTGATAAAGCCCACTGTGTGGGCAAAATGTAGTCAGTAAAGTGTCACATTATACTGCATTTGTGTCTATTTTTCCATCATGTCAGTATTTTATACCATTATTCTCTAAGCAAAATTTGTTGTCAGGGCCTCATCCGGTTTTAAATTTGTTATATTGCATGCCTTCAATACTAAATTTAGCTTCTTCTTTCACATATGGTCCACCTTCTTTTCATTACTTTTGCTTTCATCTCCCAAAACAATTATCTCTTCTTACTAACATTTTTTTCTAAATATTTACTTATTTCTTCTAATAATTACCTCTTATAATTTCTCATCTGCATTTCTCACACCCATGTGCACAAATTAGCTATTCCTCGCATTCTTTTTTCTTTTTTTTTTTACACCATTCGTTTGTGCCATTCAGTAACAGGACATAAACATTCTCTCTAATGCATTTACATTGAAGAGAAGGTATAAGCAGTTCCTGTGAAACTAACCCATTTTTCCCAGGGAAATTATTAATGGAAGATCAAGGTTTGAGAGACTGCTTTAGGAGACATGTATGAAAGTAATGTAAATACAATTATTGTTAAGTGGGATTTTATATAGTAGCTTGAAAACTTGAGTCCCTAGGGCAACTTGGTGTCTTCAGTTTGCTGTTGATTACCTTAAATTATAAAATAAAGAAACTACAGGAAGTCATGGCATGTCTTTATGCTTGGTAATTGCAAGAAAATGCACTTTCAGAGTGACACTTAACAGGTTAGTTACTATACTGTGCTAAAGTAATTATCACTAGTATAGCAAGATAATATAATGAATGCATTGTCTCTTGTAAATAATACAGGTTGCTGTGTTCTATATTAGTGTCAGTTAATGCAAAAATAAAATTTTGTGTTATTTGTAATAACTACAGGGAATACATTTTTTAATAGAACATATTTAGAGATAAGATTTGAATTAATATGCATAATTTTTTACAGGTAGGAAATTTGAAGTGAAAATTTTAACAACAAATTCCCTTGAGGATGAGGACACAAACAACCCTTTACTGTCCCAAGAAGAAACTGAAGCTTTTCAGAATATGATTGTTAATCTTTTGGTAAGTCCTCTAAGTGTAATTATTTGTTTTTTTTTTTAACATGTCGGCCGTCTCCCGCCGAGGCAGGGTAACCCAAAAAGAAAGAAAAAAAAACTTTCATCATTCATCACTTTCACCGTCATTCATACATAATCACTCTCTTTGCAGAGGTGCTCAGATACAACAGCTTAGACGTCCCTCCAAACTGCCAATATCCCAAACCCCCCTCCTTTAAAGTGCAGGCATTGTACATCCAGTTTCCAGGACTAGTCTGGCTAACTTGTTTCCCTTAATCCCTTCACAAAACATTACCCTGTTCACACTCCAACAGCTCATCAGGTCCCAAAAACCATTCGTCTCCATTCACTCCTATCTAACATGCTCATGCATGCTTACCTTTGATATACAGGTCTCCCTCGACATTCTCATTTTCCACTTTCGCGGGCTTCGAACATTCGCGAATTCCTGGTATGATTTAAAGAGTCGAGATATGATTGCTGAGTGTAATATTCAAGGGTTTAAGTTGTTCCATGTGGATAGATGTAATGGGAAGGGGGGAGGAGTTGCATTATATGTATGAGAAAATATTAATTTTTGCATAAAAACAGGTATAAAAATAGATGGACTAGTAACAGAATCTGTTTGGGTAGAGTGTGTAGAAGGTCAAGAAAAACGAATTCTAGGTGTAATATACTGACATCCAGGCTTGGATCACGATAGAGGGAGACTTCTTTGGGATGAAATTGTTAGGGCTTCTAGACACAAACATGGTGATAGTAGGGGATTTTAACTTTAATCAAATTGACTGGACTTCTTTGACCGGTAATCTGGAGTCCAATGACTTTATGGAAGTAGTTCAGGACTGTTTTCTGAAGCAGAGTGTAACAGAGCCTACCAGGGGTAATAATTTGCTCGACGTAGTCTTGTCAAATAAGGAAACACTCATAAATAATCTGGAGATTGCTGAAGAGCTTGGTGCAAGTGATCACAAATTCATCACTTTTAGCATTAACCCTTTGACTGTCGCAACCCCCAATCCTGAGGTGTCTCCTGGTGTTGCAAAATTTAAAAAAAAAAATTATTTTTTCTTATGAAATGATAGAGAATCTTTTCCCGATTGTAATGACACCAAAAAAAACGAAATTTGATGGAAAACTGACGGAATTATGCTCTCGCGAAGTTAGCGACCTCGGCGCTGTTTACAAATCGGTGATTTCGCCCACTTTGAGCCCTATTTTCGGCTAATTCCATTGTTCCAGTCGCCCAGACTCATAGCTATTTCTTTAGAACTCCATTTTTTCTATCGATTGAGTACAAGAAACTGCCCATTTACCGATTTCAACTACCTAATAATGTGGTCAGAAATTTGCAATTTGGCCAATTTCACGAAAACTAAAAAATATGACAATTTCAAAATAAGGTCCAGAATGAACAATGCAGACATTCCTGGCTCTAAAATAACATTTTCTTTGCTCATCAGTCATGTCTCCAGGCCCCTCTGATATTACTCTTGCTTTCTATTTTGAATTTTTATTCAAACAAAAAATAGAAGACTTACTATTATGCAGACTACTGCAATACTGTAATAATTGTATAAATAACATCACCCCATTCATGACTGTATATTAGAATGGCTAGTTGGACATTTATTGGACAATGGCATCATTTGTTTACTTTTGAACATTGGCAAAAATCAAACATTTCCCATAATTTGAGCTCCATTTCTAGGTTCTTTTTATAGTAATATCAATCAAAATCACCTCTATTTCTATAATATGTTTTCCATTACCATACCCCCGGCCGGGATTGAACCCGCGGTCATAGTCTCAAAACTCCAGCCCGTCGCGTTAGCCACTAGAGGGGCTGGAGTTTTGAGACTCTATGACCGCGGGTTCAATCCCGGCCGGCGGTATGGTTTGTTTGCAATCGTGTCATTACGATTTCTTGAGTCATGTTTTCCATTCTATCAAATGAGACCAAGAAAACGAGAATACAACCATAAATACTATACGAAAATAGACCACAAAGTCGGCATTTTAATTAAAAAAACGGTCAGTTTTTTTTTTTCTCATTATACACTGCGTGCTCCAGGATTTTTTTTTATATGGTGCACACTGACCACACAGACCCATTCTCTCACATGTGGGCCTACCAGCTTTCTCCTGCTTGATTTGAAGCCGCTAGAATTTATGAGTATATATACGTCAAACACGGTACCTCGTAAGTCGTATATACGTATACGGCAGCGACAGTCAAAGGGTTAACTGGGAATACAAGAATAATGATAATATGGTAAAAATCCCTGATTTTCATTCTGCCGATTATAATGGACTTAGGGAACACCTGTCTAATCTCAATTGGGGTTATCTAGCTAATGATTTTATTGACGATGATCATACTTATGATTACGAAGGGATCTGCTTTTATGATTTTTTTCTTAATAATGTACACCATGCTCAGAGTATATACATTCCCCAGAGAGAAATTAGGTATAATAATGATCCCAAATGGGTTAACAGGAGGCTAAAGCATCTATTAGGGGAGAAAAGGGGAATTTATAGGCACATCAGAAGAGGAGAGGTTAGCCTTACTGACCAATATGTTCAGCTTAACCCTTAAACGGTCCAAACGTATATATACGTTCACTCGCGCAGCACCCAGAATATTTTGAAAAAAAAAAAACTTTTTTTTTTTTTTTTTTACAGAAAAAAAAGAACACATTTTTTGACATGTTTTAGAAGAAGAAAAAATTATGGTCAGTACTTACCGAGTTATGAGGCCGAGAAGTTGGCACTGGATGCTCATGTGACAGCAACATCGAGTCCTGCCGCTTGCAGAAGTGTTGCTGATATACCTTTTTTTTATTTTTCATATTATTTTATGCAATTTTTATGTTCTGATAATTACAATTTATAGTAGTTCTTGTCATTTTATAACCAATCTTTGTGCTGACACTAGTATTAGGTACTGAAATTGTACTCAAATTGTCACAAACACACTGACAAGTGGACATTTACACCTGCCTTAGCCATTTACTATTGTCTTGGAATATATACAAAGTATTTATATGTGATTCACGAAATCGTAATGACATGATTGCAAACAAACCATACCACGGGTGGGGTTTGATCACGCGGTCAGACGGTCTGGAGTTTTGAGACACTCTGACGTCGGGATCAAACCCCACCCGTGGTATGGTTTATTTATATGTCCCAGTAATGTTTTGGATATGTGGAAGTACATAATAACAATGAGGAGGAAGAGGAGGAGAAGAAGAAGAAGGAGAAGGAGAATGAGAAGGAGAATGAGAAGAAGGAGAAGGAGGAAGAGGAGAAGGAGGGGGAGGAGATGGAGGAGGAGAAGAATAATAATAGGTAATAATAAGTTCCCTTGAAGCATGAAAAACAAAGTCCACCCATGAATGTGACATGATTAGATGAGATAACATCTGATGTTTGATGAGCATACACGAGGGTGGGGGAGGGTGCAGCTGATAAGAAAAGATTAGAGGTGATATTTGATGAGTATCACCCTCACTTTGTTTTCACTGGTACACAAACATGTCTGTCTCTCAAGCTCCCTGTCTATCCGTCTAGCTCTCTGTCTCAGAGAAAGCCACAAGACTGAGTCGTCATCACGTTTACTCACATCTTCAAGCAGGGTATAGCACTTTGTCTGGATTTTTTTGGGTTATCCTAGGTAATTTACACTATGTATACTTGTATTTATGTGTACCTGTGAGACAGAGATACAGACAGATAGAGACAGATTGAAAGAGATACAGAGACAGACAGACAGATAGAGACAGACACAGATAGACAGCAGTAGACAGAGGTAGACAGAGATAGAGAGAGATAGACAGACCCTAAACTTGGGGTTAACATCACTTTCCTCTTAAAATAGAAGTGTTAATATGGCATTACATCAGTGAATCCTTGGTGTTTGCTCTAGCTGGCGCTCAATTTAACTGGCGCTCCCACAAGGTACTAAGTGGTCCCAGATTTTTTTAATACCGTGCACACTGAGTGTTAGGACCCATTCTATGCTGACAAGGCATCTCAGGCCAATTGTGCCAAATTTGAAGGCAGGAAAAATAAAATGTATATATACGTTTGGGGCGCTACACGTAAGAATGTATATATACGTTTGAACCG
>NC_091312.1:2194680-2267180 GCF_038502225.1 Cherax quadricarinatus | reverse complement strand
TTTGTCATCCACCTCAAGGAACATGTGGAGTGGCTGTACAGTTGTATATAATAGAACATTACTAATATACAACATTTTTGCATATTTTTGTTGTAAACAATTATTGTAAACAAAATAATGATGAAAATATTAGTGTGTTTATTGTGTTGATTACAACAGTGCCATATGGTACAATGGTACCATATAGTACCATTGCACCATATGGTACCATTATCATATGGTACCTTGTATCATATGGTACCATTGTACCAAATGGTGCCATTGTACCATATTCTACCATATGGTACCATTGTATCATATGGTGCCATTATACCATATGGTACCATTGCACCCTATGGTACCATTGTACCATGTACTATATGGTACTGTTGTATTCAACACAATAACCGCACTAATATTTTCGTCATTTTGTTTACAATAAACTTGTAAACAAGTTGTGTAAGCAATATAATGATAAACAAATTAGTGCAGTTATTGTGTTGATTACAACGAGTGTACACTTATACAATATACATTATATTGGTCTCACAGGCCACAAATGTTACTAGAAAAAGAAAAAACTTAGAAAGGAAAAGAAAATGTATAAAAAACGTAAAATAAAAAAATGTGAATTTGTGGAAGTCCTGATGTTGCCGCCACCCGGTCATTTTGGGTCAACTTCCTGCCGCTGTATCTTGGTAAGTACTGATCAGAAAATTTTTTTTTATTACCTTCACAAAAATATTATCTTTAATTCTGTAAGATTTTTTTTTTTTTCCTCCATTCTTTCAAAATTTCTTGGACACTGGGGCACCCCCTTCAGATTTTGGCCTTGGACCCTGAAAGGGTTAATTACCTTCCGGGTATACATTAATTACCTTTTATACATTACTAATTGCATTTGAGTTAACCCCTTGACTGTCGCAACCCCCAATCCTGAGGTGTCTCCTGGTATCGCAAAATTTAAAAAAAAATGTACATATTTTTTCTTATGAAATGATAGAGAATCTTTTCCTGACTGTAATGACACCAAAAAAATGAAATTTGATGGAAAACTGATGGAATTACAGTCTCGCGAAGTTAGCGACCTCGGCAATATTTACAAATCGGCGATTTCGCCCAATTTGAGCCCTATTTTCGGCTAATTGCATTGTTCCTGTCGACCAAACTCATAGCTATTTTTTTAGAACTCCATTTTTTTCTATCGATTGAGTACAAGAAACTGCCCATTTACCAATTTCAACTACCCAATAACGTGGTCAGAAATTTGTAATTTGGCCAATTTCAGACAAATTAAAAAATATGACAATTTCAAAATAAGGTCCAGAATGAACAATGCAGATATTCCTGGCTCTAAAATAACATTTTCTTTGTTCATCAGTCATGTCTGCAGGCCCCTCTGATATTACTCTTGCTTTCTATTTTGAATTTTTATTCAAACAAAAAATAGAAGATTTACTATTATGCAAACTACTGCAATACTGTAATAATTCTATAAACAACATCAACCCATTCATGACTGCATATTAGAATGGCTAGTTGGACATTTATTGGAAAACGACATCATTTGTTTACTTTTGAACTTCGGCAAAAATTAAACATTTCCCCTACTTTGAGCTCCATTTCCACGTTCTTTTTATAGTAAAATCAATCAGAATCACCTCTATTTCTATAATATGTTTTCCATTCTATTAAATGAGACCAAGAAAACGAGTATACAACCATAAATACTATACGAAAATAGACCACAAAGTCGGCATTTTAATTAAAAAAAACGGTTGGAGTTTTTTCTTCTCATCATGCACTGCTTGCTCCAGGATTTTTTTTATATGGTGCACACTGACCACACAGACCCATTCTCTCACATGTGGGCCTACCAGCTTTCTCCTTCTTGATTTGAAGCCTCTAGAATTTATGAGTATATATACGTCAAACACGGTACCTCGTAAGACTTATATATACAGCCGCGACAGTCAAAGGGTTAACAGGCTTTTGCCTGTTAATTATTTCATTTAATAGAAATTCCTAGATGTATATCATATTAACATTTTATTCTGAGCATTACTATTGTCTTTTAATATTACAGGGTGAATAAAAATAAAAACGAAAGTTTTTCTTTTTGCATTTGTTAATTTATACAGAAGGGGTTACTAACCCCTTGCTCCTGGCATTTTAGTCACCTCTTATGACACACATGGCTTACAGAGGAAGAATTCTTTTCCACTTTCCTATGGAAATAAGAGGAAATAAAGAAGAACAAGAACTATTAAGGAAATAGAAGAAAACCCAGATGGGCTTGCAAACATATATGCATGTACATGCGTGTGTAGCATGACCTAAGCGTAAGTAGAGGTAGCAAGATGTACCTGTTATCCTGCATATTTATTAGACAAAAAAAAAAGGACACCAGTAATCCTTCCATCATGTAAAACAATTACACGTTTCTGGTTCACACTCGCATTACTATTTATGGTGTTTAATTGTTTTGTTGGTTTTCTTTACAAATTGTAATATAAAGCACCCTGTATTCTCAAAGAACAGGATTGAGAACTCTCCAGATATGCAGATTTTCTGGTTACTTGAGACTGTATTTTAATTTGCCCAAATACTTTAGTTACACCTATTGTAAATAACATGGCTACACACAAAAGTAAATGATTGGACAAGGACTACAGGTTATTTACAATATGGTATACTAATTAGTACATGTTCTGTACATTAGTACATGTGCTGGTACAGTACAGGAATGCCTCGACTAAGTAGCCCTTTTATTTGTTGCCGCCTTGGCTCATGTCATTTAATTATTCCACTCCTCTATCATATACAAGATCTTCTAAACAGTGGTCACTTGTCCACTCAGAATTTAAAAATATATAACCACTTCATTTCCACACATGCATTCTTACTTATAATTACACATACATACAATTAAAAAGACATGGTGTAGTACAGTGGAACCTCAGTACTCAAACTTAATTCATTCCAGAAGGCTGTTTGAGTGCTGATCTGTTTGAGTATCGAACGAATTTTTCCCAACTAATTTTCTTTTTGGTTGGCTGTTATCACTAATCTTCGTAGGTCTCATGGTGACTTATTTATATAAATAATATAAAAAATCACCAAAATATGCGAAGAAACGTGAAATAGTTTACAGCGAGGTTCTGGCAGGTCATGCGTGTTTGGTCAATTGCTGAGCTTTGTTCAAGTAGGGAGCTGTTAGAGTACCGAGGTTCCACTGTACAGTGGAACCTCGACTTACGAGTTTAATCCATTCCATGACCTAGCTCATAACTCAGTTTGCTCATATATCAAATCAATTTTCCTTATTTAATTAATTGAAATGCCATTAATCCATTCCAGCGGAATTCCTGCTCTCAGGAGGCAGGACAAAATACTTCAATATAACGCTAATATCAACTCTACAGCTTATTTATGTATCACAATTAACATAATAAACAATATAAATAACATAGAAACATGATATTTACTCTAGAATGAATAAAATATGTCATTATGGGATGAGTAGTGGCAACCATTCCCGCTTCCACTCTGACCATATCTTACCATGCTGTTATTGTAAGAGAAAATGGAGTGTTTGTGAGGCTAACTGCACTACATCATTAGTTTCATAAGGAAGACACTGAAACAATGTGTTTATAAATAAGAAATATTGTATAAAAATGTAATAAAACATAATAGAGAACATAAAGAAATAAACAGGCTTTAGAAAGTGTACATACATATTTACCTTGCAGAAGAGATGCAGGCGGAGGTTGGGGGTGGAAAAGATAGGCAGAGCAGCGTATGCTATCAGTGGCCCTGTAAACAACAACAACAACATTGGAGGAGTTCATTTCATTTCATCCTTTTTCTATCACTCAATCGCTTAACTTACTTGCTACACTCTCAATGCTACACATTATCGCTGAACTTAACTGCTACAATTTGGCTTTTATTTTTTTTCACTTCACTTTTCGCTGATTTTTGGCTTTTTCTCCATGCTTTCCTCACTTTCATCTGCAGGACGTCTCAATTAAAAACCTGTCCAAGGAGGTTTGTTTCATCCTCCCTTTCAGAATATTTCGGAAATGAGTTAGGCAAGTGTCATTATATAGCTGCGACACATGACCAGTTGCAACTTTCTCTGGGTGTTTCTTTTCAATAAACTCTGAAATCCTCTCGCAAGAGATACTGTGACAGAGGATACCCTCTGTCACAGTATCTCCTGTGAGCTGTTTTTCCGTCAGCCACGTTAACAGCAGCTTCTCCATCTTTTCATGGACAGATGTCCACAGCTTAGAAATTATTGTAACACCCTTGGTTGGAACTATAGCCTTTATCAACTCCTCTTGATTTAGTATCATACATATGGTTGAAGTACTACGCTTGTAGTACTGCCCGGCCAAGTCCACAACCTACACACCTCGCTTGTGCTTATCTATGATTTCATGCTTTAATTCCATGGATATCATCCTCTTTTTCTTCTCAGCACTGTCCTTTGCGCTTACTTTCTTAGGACCCATGATTAGAAAAAAGAAATTTGGCAAAATAACTGCACAAAATGCAAGCAAAACACAAGAGAAATGCTTCCACGGCGAGGTAAACACTGCTGAGGGATGTTGTGGCGTTTGCTGCGCCAATTAGTGGCAGCATTCTGAAGCTCGCTTGTTATTATTGTTATTTTAATGGGGAAGCGCAAAACTCATAGGATTATACAGCGCCTGTGGGGGGGAGGGGCTGGAAGGTATTCATGCTTAAGTTAGGGAACTGGAGCACAGATCCAATTCCCTAGATCAAGATCCCCTCACCAGCATCAAGGAACCTCCCTTGAGTGGGAAGGTTGCTCGCAACTTGGATTTTGGCTCGTAACTCAGCAAAAAATCGATCGAGCGATGGCTCATATCTCGAAAAACTCGTATGATTGAGCACTCGTAAGCTGAGGTTCCACTGTATATACATTTTTAATTAGAAAAAGCCCTTCATAAATAATAGTGCCCATACCTCATCTCATTTGTTCTGGAAGCATTAGTACAAGAAACAGAATTTCATGAGCCATTTCACCCCCCTGAGGTTTCTCTTCTGCCATTACTCAGTGAAGCATTACTCAGTGATGTATCCCATAGGATCTGATAAAAAGCTGTCCTTCAGAGTTTTTATTCTTCATTGCTACTATGATTTTATTATCCATTATTTTTTTCTTTATTGACATTTTATGTCACATTATAGTTTGCAGTAATTTCGCATAAGTAAAAACTTTTCCCCGTTACATGTATTCTGTATTCTTGTTGTAGGTGGACTTTACTTTATTCGTTGGGTAGCATATGTTAACAGTAAATTGCACTGTAAATTTTGAACCAACATATTATCAAACCTTGATAGGTTTAAGATGGCCATTGTATGAAGCATGTAGGATAGGATTTTTTGCCAAACTTCCATCTTGAAGAATGGAAAAAAATGAACAATATTTATAACACAAAACATTTTAAATAGTTTATTTATTTCATGGTTTGACAAAAACCTAGATATGCAAAAACTAAGCTATGCAAAAATAATTACTGGATGGCCTTTAAGCAATGAATCAATAGAGAGTAATTTGCAAGGAATATTGTGATTTATCAGGTACATATAAACCTGTTTTGGTTTTACATTGTCTTCACACAAAACTTACTCCATTCTCTATTGATTCATTTCATGCATTTAACATATTAAAAGTGCAATAGAAATAACCTGAGCATTGATAACAATGTAAGTACTGTATCTAGTAAGAGATAATGATAATGACCTGCATTTTGCCACTGTATCTCATGCCATTACAACAAAACTGCTTGCTATTAGCAACAAATTTAATTGTTAATCCATTGTTATTACAATACTAATAAAGGTAAAGTATGTTTTTACCTATATGACTGTAAAGAAATAGATAATATTTCACTGTTCAGATAATGTAGTGTTTTACTCTAAAATAATTTGCAAAAAACAATATAGGACATGGTATAAGTTAAAAAGTTTAATAATCACGCAGTCATAATTTTCTGCAAAAGCTTACTATTATGCACAGTTTTTTGGTCAGTAAAAATTCTTAATTCATTCACTGTCTGTCAGGTAGGTGTGTGTTATTGACACCAGGGTCCCCTCACTTAGATCAACATCATGTACTTAGCTCTCTCAGATAAGCTGTGAGCAGTAAATTTTGGCCCAAACGTGAGAGAATGGGTCTGTGTGTTGAGTGCATAGTAAAAAAAAGAATCCGGCCCCACATGGTGCATGGAAGGCAAGCGTAATATAAGAGAGATCTGGGGATAGGATTAGTGAACAGAGGAAATGTTTTAGTGCTTAGAATGTGTACAGTGTTTATTTTGGACTTTTTAATTTTATTTTTTTTAATTTAGTGTAAAATTGTTGAAATTTCCAGCTTCTGTGCATTTTATAAGGCAGTTTTTTTTATAATTGAATAGCCAGTTTCTTATGTTCAGTTGATAGAATGGAAGGAATTCTAGCAAAATAGCTAAGAATTTGGTTAAATTTATCTGCAGAATTGGCTTAAAATAGGATTCAGTTGGCAAAATTGCTGATGTGTAAATTGTGCTCATACTGTTAAATTTGCACCTACATAATTCTGTAAGTTTTCCATCACATTTTATATTTTTGGTGTCATTTCCTTCTCAGGCATTTCAGAAGAAAAAGCATTTTTTTTTTTAAATGTGGCCAAAATTTTAAGGGTCTAAACAGTGAAAGGGGTTAACAAATATGTATTGTAATTTAGGTTCAACAACACCAAATGTCATATAAGGTAGAGAATATGAAACAGTTTGTAATTATTCAACCTGTTTCAAGTAACTTGAGAAATTTTGTACTGAGTAACCAAAATCTGTTGGTCCAGTAGATTCCCTGCTTTACTTTTACTGTGATACCTATATGGTTTTAGATACCTTAACATCAATTGCCGTACTCTATAAAACCATTTATCATATTTTGTTAATTTTTGTTTTACAGTGCTAGGCATGATAGTACAGGTATTGCCATTGTCACTTAAGTAAACTTTAATACTGTGAAGAATTTTCATACTTTATCAGATCCTTTGGTAAATGTTTATTTTGGATAAAATATAATGTGTTGAGATGTGGAATTGTATGGAAAATTCAGAGAAGTACTACATATAGTTTTCTCTTTTCTACTTTATAGCAGATTTTTTGGAACTTTCTGAAATTAATAGTATTTAGTCATGTTGGCTAAAAAAGATTATTTTGTACAGCATTTATAAAATGTTAATTCAGATAGATAGGGTAATGTACCTATGTCATAAAAATGCAGACTATGATTTAAAGCCAGTTCTTTTGTGTTTATAACATGGTGTTATGAAGTACCCACAATTTCATAATATTGCACAGAAGAAATATTAAATATTTTTAGCTGTACTGTTTACAAAAAAAAAAAAGTTTATCCACATAAAAAATAATGGGATTACAGTCTCTTTCTAACTTCATTGTACTGATTTCCTTTGCTATATCATTGAATGGTATAAACATATAGTATAAGAATCTTATGTCTACCATTTTTAACACCTTCCCTATTGCTCTTTAATTTTCTTTACATTTACCTCGTGTGTTTCTGGATGCACCCAGTTTTGTAATTTATATTCTTATATTTCTGTGCAAAGAGCTAAATACTTTTAATCATTGTTATTTAATAATAAGTGAATTTGCTGTATATGATAAAGAAGTATTGATAATTATGCTATAAAGGTTTATCTTTCAACATGTTTGTGGCAATCTGCATGCAGTACTGATCACCATTGCTATTACAGTTTGTATAATAAAATATTGTACCAAATTTTGTAGTGCAAAAATATGGTACAGTTTAATATTAAAAAATTATTGATTATCATTATATGAAAATCTTCACTACTTACTAATTATGAAATAAAAAAATTAGTCTTTAAATTAGTTACTGTAGGTAATTGGTCATTTTATTTCAAGGTATTGAAAAATTATATTCTGAAATGTACCATATATTATCTTCATAAAATATGTTATCATTTGTTATGAATCTTTGTTCTTATTGACATGTTTGAGTGTACTTGCCAGAAAATTAATTTTCTTGGCATTTAGAAGTATCATAACTAGTCATTATTGTTTTCAGCTATACCTGGCTATTAATGAAGCTAATTTACAACCTATACAATACATTCATGGACAGTGATATAGTAGGAGCATATCAACGAAAAACACAATATTTTGAATATTTTGAAAACTCGGTGTGATATTGTCACCTACTGTACATAGTACCTTGTATCTTATACCATGAATAATTTTTTTTTTCAACGAACTGGCCACATCCCACCAAGGCAGGGTGACCTAAAAAGAAAAATGAAAGTTTCTCTTTTTAAATTTAGTAATGTATACAGGAAAAGGGGTTACTAGTCCCTTGCTCTGGCATTTTAGTCGCCTTTTACGACACGCATGGCTTAGGGAGGAAAAATTATGTTCCACTACCCCATGGAGTTGAATGATAAATGTGTGTGTGCAATAATTTATTGGGATAAGGCATCATATTAGATAATTACATAATACATCTTGTGTATAAATAATAAAAGCAGGAAAGTGAGGTAGCCATCAGTACAGTTTCCTTCCCTGAACATAAAGTGCAGTTTCCTATCATTTGGTGTCCTTGAATACATTGCATCCAGACTTTTTTGTGTGTGCATTACATGCTTGTTTAGTTACTTGAACTTTTCCTTAATTAAAATATCTCATGTTTAATTACCTTTTTTTAGATATCTTGTTTCTTTACATATCCAGGTAAAGTTGTATAGCAATAGCAAGAAATAAGTTGAGAAATTCTCAGAGCTCATTGTTAAGGCCTTATTTATTGATATATCTAGTATATTGTATAGGTTTAGATGCAGAAATAATTTGGATAAAATGTATTTGAAAAGACGTTTGAGTTTTCTCATGCAATTCATTGATTGCTGTATATTCAGTGCAATTAGTGTGAATCCCAAGAATTCTTGTACTGTACTACTAATCTCTTCAGAATTTAAAACTAATTACCTACTGGTATATGTATATGCTGGTCACTTAAAATATTGTTACTGTATTCTCACTGTAGTTAATGCTTCTTCTGAGACATTAGTTACAGTTCTGATAATGTCCTCATCAGAATTATAATAAATACAAATCATTTTTTATTTATGACGATACAAGTGGAAGTAAGGGCTTGTTTACCACCAATTTTATTTTTATTTTTGTGTATTGTGGCAACTTAATAAACAGTTTGCTTAATATTTCATGGTTTCTATTTACAAACATTGATACTCATTTCTAGTACATTGAAGGTAAATCACAATACATTGAGCAGATTTGAATCGAAATTGTACCAGAAATGCAAAGAAAAATTCTTACAAATCTGAATCTCCCAATGCAACAATCATGATGCATTTAGCCTCTACAAGGGGGGCTCCTTGGCATGGTGAAGAGGCACTTGGTCTGAGGAATTAGATCTTTTGGTCTCCTTCCTCAGACCGAACCTAATTACCCTCCCATACCCCCTTCCCTATTCCATCCTCCCTTTTCTCCTCCTCCCCCATCTCTCCCCTATTCCCTTCCTATTTTCAGCCTTTGGGATTCTTCCCACAGACACACTAGTTCCTAGGTAGGGGGAAGGGTACCAGGGTCCATCCCATTCCATTGGCACTGGTGTAGTTTGCCGTGAAATCTGGATCACCTGGAGGTGTCTCGATCCCTCTCCAGTCTCCTGAGGGGTGGCTTTGGGTGTCTTTCGGGTGACAGGCATATCTCTGGAGGCTGTCTGTCGGATTCCAGGGAATGGTGGCTGAAGGAGGTATGCTTTGTGGTGGGTGTCTGGTCGCCCTCTCTCTCTTGTCCACCGAGGTGGCTCGATGGATGTGAGGTTGTTATCCCGGATTGCTTGTTACTGGCATGAAGGATAGGGTATGGCATGGGTTCCATGCTGCATCTGCACTACTTGTGGTGCTTGGGTTCTTTTGGGTGCAGAGGAGGATTTATGGCCCTTTTTTGCCTCCAAGGAGCTATTCCTCTACATTCCTCCTTTTTTTTTTTTTCTTTCTTTTTTTTCTACAAAACAAGAAAGAATGCCATAACCATGGAGTCCCAAATCCATGAACCTGCATCTCCCCCGGGCTCCTTACCGATACTGCACCCTATTCCAACCTTGCCTCGTTATTTGACCACTCTTCGTACATTCCTAATGACCCTGTACCTTTTGCTGGAGCCATTTTGTCACCCGCCTCAGGTACCGGGGTTTCAACTGATTCCTTCGATACATCAGACCTCTGCTCTTCTTTGACATTGCTTCCAGCTTCTCCCTCTACGGTGCGACAGTTTTCCGATCACCTGCCCATACCACATCGGACCCACTCCGGTCCCACACCTAAACACCCAAGACCATTACCTGATGATACTTCTTCGCTTCCCTCTCATTCTTCTCAGAAATGACTGGCACGTCATGCATTCCCTTTACACACTATATTTCAAAATACTCAATCGACTAAGTTTTTTACTCTACAACCGACTTCTACTGCCTATCTTTCTGACCATAGTATTGGTGAGGCGCTCCTACACCATGTTGGTAAACATGCATCTTTTCATGCTCTCGAGCGGTACACGCATCACTGTCCAGAATGTTAACCAAGCTCATTATCTTTTTCTCCTTACAGCTATCGATACTATTCCTGTAACTATTGGAAAACGTCATTCCCTCACTTCTTGGTACTGTCATTCTGCCCCATACCATTGTCCAACAGAATATCCAAACATGTGGTGATAACATTCTGGAACAGCTAGTACTCCAAGGCCTCCCAATCCTCAAAGCAGACATTATGTCCTCCCTGCCTGCAGGCGGAGACAATACCCTTGCAATGTAGCTCGCTTGACTTTTGACTGCCATGAGCTTCCGTCCTCTGTATATATAGCGGGACACCATTTACAAGTACGAAAGGTGATCCCTACACCGCAACAGTGTAGAAAACGGTGGCGTTTTGGTCATCCAGCAAAATATTGTAGGTCCATGGCCGAATGCCCAGTCTGTGGTGCCAACGACCATACCAATATATCTTGTAGTCTACCTCCCTCTTGCCTTAATTATCATGAGGCTTGCCCATCTTACTCTTGCTGCTGCCTAGTTTACTTAAATGAGTGTGAAATGCATTGTCTTAAAGAGGCAGAAGGCCTTCCATATGCTATGGCAGTCTCTCGTCTACGCCTCCAAGGGAAACTTCCCTGTATTTCTTATTCCTGAGTTACTAAACGTCTTCCCCTCCTCTGGGGTCCCAACTTTTGCAGCCTCCTCTATGATCACCCATTCCTGTAGTCACCCCTGTTTCTAATTCTTTTGCTGTCCTGGACTCAGAAGTCACTATCTCGGCACCTCATTCTGTTCTCATCTCTTCCTCTTCTCACTCATAAGTTTGTGTGCTTACAAGACCTCGTACAACACCTACTCCTCATTGCCCCTCTCCTTCTCTGAAGTCCAAAACATCCCCATTGTTAAAATCTCCTTTAACCACTCCTTCCCTTCTGCATCCTGCACATTTTTCCTTCCCAGTCTCTGTACCTGGTTCTTCACCTCTAACTGGCTCTGTTACGAGTGTGGAGGTTCATCCTCCTCGTACAGTACCTTCTTCTCTTGTCCTGTCCCAAGTTTCTTCCTCTTCTGCCCCCTCCCAGGTCATGTCCTCTCCTGTCCCCTCTCAAGTTTCTTCCCCAGTTCCCTCGACCCTTTCATTCTCCCTTTGGTACAGTCTATCGTCACCCCGATCTTTACTCACCCTCATCCTTCCATCTCCAATATTGTACCACATACAATGTCCTTGTCCTCTGAAACACTTGAAGATATCTCAGAATATATTGAGAAGATTAGACCATTGATGGACACTGATCCACCTCCTGTTCCTCCTCTTCACTCTTCTCCATCTGCACAACTCCTTTCTTTGCAGCATCCTGCTTACAAGTTTTCTGCTGCCTCCGTGTGTGGACTTTTCTAACCCTACTAGTCTGTAGATACCTCTACCTTCAGATTTTTTGTATCTTTCTCTTTGCAAATCATGGCTTACTTACAGTGGAATATCCGAGGCCTCAGAGGTAACCAGGATGAGCTTCAGGTATTGCTCTCCCAGTTTTCCCCTGTTTGTATTTGTTTACAAGAACCCAAATTATGCTCTGCTGTTTTTCATCCCATCTCGGGCTATGATTTCTTACATTCATCAGATCCTTTTCCCGATAGATCCTTTAATGAAGGTGCACTTCTTATATGCAGTGGTATTCCATACCATCAGCTCTTTGTTCATACTTCGCTGCATTACACTGCAGCCTGTATCTACTTGAATAAGTGGTATATAATCTGTTCTTTGTATCTCCTTCTCAGGCATTATCCCAGATGTTGCATTTCTGATTTCTTCCTTACTGCCACCACTTCTATTACTTGGTGATTTTAATGCCCACCATTTCCTCTGGGGGTCTCGCTGTGACTCTTGCGGCATTCAGTTGGAGGCTTTTCTCGTTTCTCTCCCCCTCCATATTTTAAATACGGGTGCTCCCACCCATTTTGATCCTCGTACTCATTCTCTCTCATGCATTGATCTCTTGGTCTGCTCCCCCTCAACTGTACTAGACTTCACCTGGTCTGTCCTGGACTCACATGAGAGTGATCATTTTCCAATCGTCCTTCCTTCTTCCTATTCACCACCTCCTTGTAGCCCACGCTGGCAATTTGACCGAGCAAATTGGGACCTTTACTTGCATCTAACTGCTTTTAGTGAGGTTCCTTATTTGTCCACCATTGATGAGCTTTTACACCTCAACCTCAGTTTTAACCGCAGCTTCACATTCTTTACCCCAAACTTTGGACAGGCATTCTTAGAAGTGCATGCCTTGGTGGTCTCCTGCTTGTGCTCGGGCAGTATGTTTGAAACGTGCTGCATGGGGCAGGTACCGGTACAATAGAACCAGAGAGAGACTCCTTGATTTTAAGCAGAAGAGAGCAGTCACTCGCCATGTCATCAGTGATGCTAAACACACTTGCTGGTGGGATTATGTTTCTACCATCACTTCTGCTTCCTCTATGAGTGCAGTCTGGAAAAAAGTACGGAAACTGAGTGGTAAATACTCTCCCGACCCAGCTCCTTGTTCTTGTTGGTTGCCGGTGTTGTCACCGAAATATTGCAAACCCTCTTGTCGCTTCTTTTTGATTATAATAATAATAATAATAATAATAATAATAATCTTTTCCGTATCTCTCAGGGGCTTCATCTATGCCCTTCGTTTCATTCCTCAAAGTCTGCCAGAGAGTTAGAGCCCTTAAACTTTTCTTCTATCAGAGAAGAATCTTATAATGTGCCTTTTACACTTCTGGAACTGGAGGCGACACTCACCTTGCTGGTCATCAGCAGCAGGGCCTGACGACATTCATATTTGTATGCTATAGTATTTACATGGGTCAGCCCTTGCAGTCCTCTTACGACTCTTTAATCTTATTTGGTCACAAGGAGTTGTTCTCCAGTTGTAGAAATCTGCCATTGTTCTCCCTTTCCACAAACCGGCTACTACAGGAGATGCCTTCCACTATCGTCCCATTGCTCTTACCAGTACAGTTTGCAAGGTGATGGAATGTCTGGTAAATAGACGTTTGATGTGGCATTTAGAGACAAACAATAGTCTACCCACTAGTCAATATGGCTTTCATAAGGGCCGTTCTACCATTGACCCCTTACTATGCTTAGACACACATGTTCATAATGTCTTTGCTAATAACCACTCAGTTATCGCCATCTTTTTTGATCTTGAGAAGGCATACGACTCTACTTGGAGGTATAATATCTTGGCCCAGGCCCACTCCTTAGGCCTCCAAGGCAATCTACCATTTTCCCTAAGAACTTTTTAATTGAAAGACATTTCTGTGTTTGGGTTAACGATATATTTTCCCCGGACTTTGTCCAGGCTGAAGGTGTCCCCCAGGGGTGTGTTCTGAGCACAACACTTTTTCTCCTGGCTATTAATGATCTGGCCTCTATTCTTCCATCCAATATTTGGCCATCGCTCTATGTTGATGACTTGTCTATAGCTTGTGCTGGCGCTGACTGTCACCTCATTGTAATCTCTCTCCAGCATGTGGTCAACCGTGTTTCCAATTGGGCCACCACTCATAGGTTTAAATTTTCTAGTACTAAAACTCGCCAAATTACTTTCACTAGACATTGTCATTTTTGATCCTCCATTGTACCTATATGGCCTGTGTATCCCAGAATGTGAAACGGTCAAGTTTCTCTGCCTTCTGTTTAACCGTAGGTTATCATGGAAACCTCACATTACCTCTCTGAAGGCAACTTGTCATAGCTGGCTGAACCTCCTTAAAACACTCGCTCATCTTTCATGGGGGGCTGATTGCAGAACTCTCTTTCGACTACATTCAGTCCTAATTTTATCAAAACTTGATTATGGTGACCAGATATATTCATTGGCTTCTCCTGCAACTCTTTCTAGCCTTAATCCCATCCATCACCAGGGATTACATTTCTGCCTCGGTGCTTTTCACTTTTCACTGGTTGAGAGCCTCTATGCAGAGGCGAATATTCCATCCTTGACCGATTGCCGTGATGCTCATTGCCTTCGCTATTATGTTTGATCTTATGACCTCCGCATTCCTTCCATATATAGGATAGTAACTGATGTTAGTAGACATTATTTGTTCGTCACCCCCGTTTACTCCATCCCTTTTCTCTTCACCTACATTTGCTCGTCTTCTCTTCAGTTACCACCTTTCTATGTTCATGTAGCATCTCACTTTTCCCTACCCCCTTGGGAAGTTCTAACTGTTCATTTCTGTTCTTTCCCACTGCCGTGTGCGAAAGCCCAACTGCCTATGGTGGCTTCTTGCTCTCTTTTTCTTAACAAATTCTGACCTCATTCTCATGCCATCACAGTGTACACCGATGGTTCGAAGTCTTCAGACAGCGTTGGATTAGCATCAGTGTTTCTGGACAGTGTCGTGTGAGGGCATTTATCCCCGGCTAGCATTTTTACTTCTGAATTGTATGCCATTTTTGTAGCACTTATCTGTATTGCATCTATGCCTGTGTCACCATTTGTGGTCGTTTCAGATTCCCTCAGTGCTTTACAGGCTATACGAAAATTTGATACACCTCATCCCTTGGTTCTTTGTATCCAACTTTGGTTATGCCGTATCTCTAGCAAGCACAAAGACATTGTTTTTTGTTGGGTCCCCGGTCATGTTGATGTACAGGGCAATGAACAGGCAGACTGCTGCGCGGTCAGCAGTACATGACCTCCCAGTTTCATATAGAGGTACTACATTCACTGACTATTTTGCTGTAATTGCTACCCACCTTTGCAGCCGTTGGCAACAACATTGGTCTGATCTGCTCCATAATAAACTACATTCTATTAAACTGAGTATAGGTTTCTGGTCGTCGTCTTTTCATCAGTGTCAAGGTTGGGAGACTACTCTCTCCTGTCTTCGCATCGGCCACACTTGTCTTACTCAAGGGTATCTTATGGAGAGGCACCCTGCTCCACTTTGAGAATTGTCAGGTTCCAGTTTCTGTTAGCCACATTCTGTTGGACTGCCCACTCTATCAATGAGCAGACAGAATTTACCTCCAACGTCGTCACCACTCTACTGCCCTTACTTTACCTTCCCTTCTTGCTGATGGACCCTCCTTTAACCCAGACTGTCATTGACTTTTTGACAGCAACTTATTTACTGCACAAACTCTGATGATGATGATGCCTCTAGTATTCCTCGCAGCCCTTTCTACCTCAGTCTCTTGCTACCCTCTACCCCTGCACTATCCACTGCCTCACTGCACTCCATAACCTAATAATCATAACTCTCCCTCTTGCTACTTAATACCCCTGCATCCTTCCCTGCCTGGCAGCACTGTATGACCCTTGTAAGTTTAGTGCTTCTTTTTTCGATTATAATAATAATGCATTTAGGGAGACCATATGTTTAAATGACCCAGTGGGTAATATTAGTGGATGCCCCTGGGCATATGGGGTATTCTCTACCATTTTGACTTTGGCAAGAATCAAATAAGTTGTTTCCAACAATGTACAACTCATACAGGTTGTCACCTCTTCAAGGAATGCTCCTTGGCATGGTGAAGAGGCTTTTGGTCTGAGGAATATGACCCTTTGGTTTTCTTCCACCAACTGAACCTAATTACCCCCCGATAAACCCCTTCCCTACCCCATCCTCCTTTCCCCATCCCTCCTTTCCCCATCCCTTTCCCCATCCCTCCTTTCCCCATCCCTCCTTTCCCCATCCCTCCTTTCCCCATCCCTCCTTTCCCCATCCCTCCTCCTTTCCCCATCCCTCCCCTCTCCTCCCTTTCCTACTTTTGGCCTCTGGGGCCCTCCCCTCAGGAATTCAAGTTCCTAGGTTGGGGGATGGATATTGTTGTCTGTCCCTTTCCATTGAGGTCTTTGGTGTTGGTGTAGTTTGCCACAGAATCTGGACCATCAGGGGATGTCCCAGTTCCTCTCCGGTCTTTCGGGTGACAAGTGTATCTCTGGAGGCTACCTGTCAGATTCTGGGAAGTGGTAACAGAAGGAGGTATGTCTTGTGGCGGGTTTCTGACTGCCTTCTCTTTTGTCCACCCAGGTAGCTCAGTAGATGTGAGGGTGCTATCCTCGACTGCTGGTTTACTGGCATGAAAGATAAGGCATGGCACAGGTGCCATGCTGCAACTGCACTACTGGCTGAGCTGAGGTCCTCTTGGGTGTGGGGGGATTTGCAGCCTCTTCATTCCTCCTAGGAGCTGCCCCTCCGCTCCCCCCCCCCCCTTTTTTTTTTAACTTTTTTCGATTTTGGAAAAACATAACACTAATGATCTAACCATGGAGTCTTAAGTCCATGATACTTCTCATCCCAGACCTCTTAATTCTGCGGCACCCTCTTCCTACCCTTGCAGCGCTGTATAGCCCTTGTGGCTTAGCGCTTCTTTTTGATTATAATAATAATCTTCCTACCCTTCGTTATCAGACCTTTCTAACACCCTGGTACCTTCTGTGGGTAACATTCATTGCCCACTCCAGGTGCCATGGTACGAGCTAATTCCTTTGAAACATATTAGACCATGCTTCTAGCTTCTCCCTCTTTGGTGCAACGATTTTCGGATCGCCCATGCATCTCAAGACAGATCATCTCCAGGCCCACACCTAAAGAACCACGACCATTAACAGATTACACTGCTTCAAATACATCTCACTCTTCCCAGAAAAGACCAGCACAACACTTACGACACTCTCTCCTCTCACACACTACACTTCAGAATGATCAATGGACTAAGTTTTTCACTGCAAATGGCATCTCCCACTGACTATCTTTCTGATCATAGTTAAAGCAAGGCATTCCTGCACCATGTTGGTCAAAATATTTTATTTCATGCTCTTAAGAATGGAGCATGCATTGTCACTGGGACATGGGAAGGGCAGGAGACAGGAGCTACTGGATAAGTACAGGTCAGCCATAGAAGTAGTCAGGTCTAAGGGAGGAATGCCAATCATATGTAGCATCTTGCCTAGAAAGGGAGTGGTCAATGAATGAATGTCTAGGGCAATTGGTATAAATTGCTGGCTAGACAGATACTGCAAGGAACTTGCAATCCCATCCATTGATATCAGGGACAAATTCTATGGCAAACGTGATATGTATGCAAGGGATGGGGTTCATCTCTCTGCAGCTGGAGTGGTTGCATTAGTCAATTTGATTGAAGGGGTAATTGATGACTTGTCTAGGACTTTAAACTGATAGATTATAGAGGTATGGGTGTTTGTGGGAAACAACCAGGCTGCAGTATTAGGGTTGCAAACAGCAAATATTACCGGGATACCTCAGGGATGTGTTTAAAAGACAATATTCAAAATAAAATTGCTAGTAAAGGCAAAGCAGTTGATCAACAAAGAGAGATAGGAGAAGGGAACGAGTGACTAGCTCCCTTAAGGTTTACTATACAAATAGTAGGAGTCTAAGAAATAAGATAGATGAGCTGAGATTACTTGCAAGTGCAAGTAATATAGATATTATTGCTATAACAGAGACATGGTTCAACCTGAAAGATAGAGAAATACCTTCGGAATGCAACATACAGAGTTATAAACTATTCCACACTGATAGGGTCAGCAGGAAGGGTGGTGGAGTGGCGATGTATGTCAGAGAAAATTAAAATTGTTGTCTTAGACATGATATAAGATTAGAAACATCAGACACAGAATCTGTTTGGCTACAGTTTCTCGAGGGTCGTGACAATTTTGGGTGTGATTTATAGGCCTCCAAATCTTGATAGGGAGTGCAGTAAGCTGTTATGGGACGAAATTCATAAGGCATCTAGATATGAAAATGTTGTATTATTTGGGAGATTTTAACTTTAGACAAATTGACTCGAACAATGTGACAGGATATCTTGTCTAGTGACTTTCTTGATACGGTTCAGGATTGCTTTTTAAAACAGTTTGTGACAGAACCAACTAGAGGAAACAATCTACATGACTTGGTTCTTGCCAACAAAGAATCACTAATTAATAATCTTGAGGTTAACAATGAGCTTAGGGACAGCAATCACAAATCACTTAGTTTCAAGATACGTATCATGGAATTACCCAGATAACTGGAATCAAATCTCTGTCCCAGACTTTCGCTTGGCCGATTTCATGGGACTGAAAAATTACCTGGGTGGGCTAAATTGGGATGTCCTGACTATGGGTCAGGTAGGCGGTTTTGGTTGCCAATATGACGTTTTTCAGAGCATAGTTCTAACTACCCAGACAACTTTTGTTCCGAGTAGGGAAATTAGATCTAACAAAAATGATCCCAAATGGATGAACAACAGATTAAAACATCTCATTGGTCAAAAGAGAGGCAAATATAGGTGTATCAAAAGTGGGGATGGGCTGTTAAGTAATCAATATATTCAATTAAAGAGAGAAATAAAAAAAAAGGAATAAGAAAAACAAAAAGGGATTATGAGGTTAAGGTTGCAAGGGATTCGAAGACTAACCCAAAAGTGTCCTTTCAGGTATACAGAAGTAAGATTAGGGACAAGATAGGCCCACTTAAGAGTAATTCAGGTCAGATCACTGATAGTGATAAGGATATGTGTGAAATTTTCAATACTTACTTCCTCTCAGTTTTTACCCAGGAAAATGCTCGAGAAATTCCAGAAATAATAGATTATGTAGAACAGGACGATAATAAACTATGCACGATTACAGTAACTAGTGGTATGGTTCTCAGACAAATAGAGAAATTAAAACCTAACCAATCCCCAGGCCCTGATGAACTGTTTGCAAGGGTGTTAAAGGAATGTAAAGAGGAACTTATCATATCTTAGGCTAATCTTTTCAACATATCACTACAAACTAGCATAGTGCCTGATAAATGGCAAATGCAATACCTATTTACAAGGTAGGTGACAGGTCCTTAGATTCGAACTATATACCAATAAGCCTTACCTCCAGAGTGGAAAAATTTATGGAATCAATAATTGCCGAAGCAATTCGTAGCCATCTCGAAAGGCATAAATTGATTAATGAATCTCAACACGGTTTTACAAAGGGGCGTTCCTGTCTTACGAATTTACTAACTTTTTTCACTAAGGTGTTTGAGGAGGTAGATCATGGTAATGAATATGATATTGTGTATATGGACTTCAGTAAGGCTTTCGATAGAGCTCTACATCAGAGACTATTGAGGAAACTTAAGGCACACGGAATAGGAGGAGAAATTTTTTCCTGGGTAGAGGCATGGCTGACAAATAGGCAGCAGAGAATTTGCATAAATGGGGAGAAATCAGAATGGGGGCACGTCACAAGCGGTGTTCTACAGGGGTCAGTGTTGGGCCCCTTGTTCAAAAACTACATAAGCGACATAGATCTGTTGATGACACCAAAATAGGTCGTCCAGTTCATTCTAATGAGGACATTAGAGCACTCCAGGATTATTTAAATAGACTGATGCAGTGGTCGGAGAAGTGGCAGATGCAGTTTAATATAGACAAATGGAAAGTTTTAAATGTTGGACAGGAAAATAACCATGCCACATATAAACTAAATAATGTAGATCTTAATATTACGGATTGCGAAAAGGATTTAGGAGTTCTGGTTAGCAGTAATCTAAAACCAAGACAACAGTGCATTAGTGTTCGCAATAAAGCTAACAGAATCCTTGGCTTCATAGCAAGAAGCATAAATAATAGAAGTCCTCAGGTTGTTCTTCAACTCTATATATCTTTGGTTAGGCCTCATTTAGATTATGCTGCACAGTTTTGGTCACCGTATTACAGAATGGATACAAATGCACTGGAAAACGTACAAAGGAGGATGACAAAGTTGATCCCATGTATCAGAAATCTTCCCTATGAGGATAGACTGAGGGCCCTGAATGTGCACTCTCTAGAAAGACGTAGAATTAGGGGGGATATGATTGAGGTGTATAAATGGAAAACAGGAATTAACAAAGGGGATGTAAATAGCATGCTAAAAAATATCTAACATAGACAGGACTCGCAGCCGTGGCTTTAAATTGGAAAAATTCAGATTCAGGAAAGATATAAGAAAGCACTTGTTTGGTAATAGAGGTGTGGATGAGTGCAACAAACTCCCGAGTATCGTCATAGACGCTAAGACGTTGTGTAGTTTTAAAAATAGGTTGGATAAATACATGGGTGGGTGTGAGTTGGACCTGACTAGCTTGTGCACTAGGTCGGATGCTGTGCTCCTCCCTTAAGTGGCGTGTCTGACCTCACTAGGTCAAGGCATTGGCTTAAGCCGGTGGGAGAATTGGACTTGCCTCGCATAGGCCAGTAGGCCTGTTGTAGTGTTCCTTCTTTCCTATGTTCTTATGTCACAGTGCAAAATGCTAGCCAGGCTCACAATCTTTCTTTTCTTACCTCCATAGATGATATTCCTGTCACGACCCAAAAACACATTTCTCAATTCTTGCAGAGGTACCGTAGTTCTGTTTCATACCATTCTTCAGCATGATTTTCGGACATGTGCTACTGACATTCTGGAGACTTGTGTACTATTTGCCCATATGCAGACACTTCCCCAGCAATGTAGCTCGCTTAATTTTTGACTGCCGAGAATTTATGTTCTCAGTTTACATTGCGGGACAATGTTTACAAGTCAGAGAGTCGATCCCTACACCGCAACAGTGTAGAAATTGCCGGCACTTCGGCCACCCAGCAAAATATTGTAGGTTTATGGCAGAATGTCCAGTCTGTGGTGCTGTCGACCATACCAATACATCTTGCAGCCTACCTTACTCATGCCTTAATTGTAACGAGGCTCACCCGGCTTATTCACACCGTTGTCAAGTTTACTTAAAAGAACGAGAAGTCTGCTATCTCGAAGAGAAAGAGGGTTTCACTTGTGTTACGGCAGTCTCTCATCTCCATCTCTAAGGGAGACATCCACGACTTTCTTATTCTAGAGTTACTAAGCTGCCTCCAACCTCAGTGGAGGTTGGAGGCCTCCAATCTCCACTGAGGAGACTGGAGGCTCCTGTAGTCACAATCTCAGTGGAGGTTGGAGGCTTCTGTAGTCACAACCTCAGTGGAGGTTGGAGGCTTCTGTATTCATAACTTCTACAGTCGCCTCTTTTTATAACTCTGTCCTTGAGTCTTCATCATCTTGCTTGCATGTATTTGTGTCTACAAGACCTTCCACAACTATGCCTTTCCTTCGCCTCTCTACCTCTCCAAAGTCTAAAACATTCCCAAAGTTCAAATCTCCTTTAACTCCTTTATTTATCCTTCTGAAGCATTTTTTCTTTCCAGTTTCAATGCATAGTACTTTACCTCTTACTGTCTCTGTTACGGGTGTGGAGCGTCATCCACCCCGTCATACAGTTCTCTCCTCTCCTGTCCCCTCCCAAGTTCTCACCCTTCCCCTTCTGTCTCTGATATCTAACTACCTGCAACTTCCTTATCCTCTGAAACGCTTGAAGCTATCTCTGACTATACTGAGGACAGAAAACCAGTGATGGACACCGATCCACTTCCCATCACTCCTCCTCTTCCTCACTTTTCTAAACCATCTACACAACGCCTTTCTTCACAACGTTCCCATCCTTCACTGCTTACTCGTTTTCCGCTACTCCACATGTAGACTTTACTAACCCTCCTAGTCCATAGACACCTACTTCTTCATGTTACCAGTATACTTTTCTTTGTAAATCATGACTTATTTACAGTGGAATATTCGAGGCCTTGGGTAATTGGGGGTGAGCTTCAGGTGTTGCTCTTCCAGCTTTTCCCCCTATTTGCGTCTGTTTACGAGAACCTAAACTGCACTCTGCTGTTATCCATCCCAAATGGGCTATATTTTATTGCATTCGTTGGATTCTTTTCCCCATGGAACTTTTAATGAAAATGCACTTCTTGTACACACCAGTATACCACACTATCATCTTTTTGCTCATACTTCGCTGCATTACACTGCAGCCTGCATCTGCCTGAACAAGTGGTACACAGTTTACTCTTTGTATCTTTCCTTCTCGAGCATTATCTGTTACAGATGTTGCATTTCTGGTTTCTTCCTTACTGCCACCTCTTCTCTTATTAGGTGAATTTAATGCTCATCATTTCCTCTGGGAGTCTCATTGTGATTCTCAAGGTGATTAGAGGCTCTTCTCACTTCTCTCTCCTCGCCATGTTTTAAATACGGGTACTCCCATCCATGTTGACACTCGCACTCAATCTCTCTCTCGCAATGATCTCTCAGTTTGCTCCTCATCAACTGCACTCGACTTTACCTGGTCTGTGCTCCCAGAGTGACATGACAGTGATCATATTCCTATCCTCCTCACCTCCCATTCTTATTCTAGCCCTCCTCGAAACCCACGTTGGCAATTTGCATAAGCGAATTTGGACCTTTACTTTTGTCAAACATTTTAGTGAGGAACCTTCTTCGTCCTCCACTGATGAGCTATTACAGCTATTTTTGACCTCGATTTTAATCACGGCTTCACATTCAGTCCCTTGGTGGTCTCCTCCTTGTGCTCCTTGTTTGAAATGTGCTGCATGGGGTCGATATCATTATAATAGGACCACAGAGCAGCTCCTTGATTTTAAGCGGGTGAAAGCAGTTGCCCATCATGTCATCCTTGAAGCTAAACGCACTTGTTGGCTGGATTATTTTTCTGCCATTACCTCGGCTTCCTCTCTCAGTGCAGTTTGGAAAAAAAAGTACGGAAACTGAATGGTAAGTGCTCTCCAGACCCGGCTCCCATTCTTTGGGTTGCCAGTTTCAGCACTGCAAGACCTCTTGAAGTTGCCACAGCGATTGTAAATCATCTTATCCGTATCTCTCAGGGGCTCCATCTGTGCCACTTCTTTCTTTCCTCCAAGTCTGCCGAAGAGTTACTGCCTATATACTTTTCTTCTAGCAAAGCTGAGTCTTTTAATATGCCTTTTAAGTCTCTAGAACTGGAGTCAACACTTTCCTCTTGTCGATCGTCAGGAGCTGGGCCTGATAGCATTCATGTATGTATGCTTCAGCATTTACATCCGTCAACCCTTGCAGTTCTCTTATGTTTTTTTAATCTTATTCGGTCGCAAGGGGTTCTTCCCCAGCTGTGGAAAACTGCTGTTTTGCCTTTTCATAAACCAAGTACTTCGGGCCATGATGCCTCACACTATCGTCCCATTGCTCTTACCAGTGCAGTTTGCAAGTTGATGGAATGTCTAGTAAATAGACGTTTAGTGTGATATTTAGAGAAACACAATAGTCTTCTACTAGTCAACTTGACTTTCGTAAGGGCCGCTCCACTATTAACCCCTTCCTCTGCTTAGATACTTATGTTCGTAATGCCTTTGCTAGTAGCTACTCGGTTACTGCAGTCTTTTTTTGATCTTGAAAAGGCATATGATACTACTTGGAGATATAACATCTTGACTCAAATTCATTTCTTAGGCCTTCTAGGCAATCTGCCACTTTTCCTTAAAAACTTCCTATCTGAGCGATATTTCTGTGTGAGGTTAATAACTTGCTTTCCCCAGACTTTGTCCAAGCTGAAGGTGTCGCTCAGGGATGTATCCTTAGCACTACTCTCTCTGTTTGCTATAAATGATCTGGCATGTGTCATCCCATCCAATATTTGGCCATTACTTTGTCAATTGCTTTGCTATAGCCTGTGAGGTGCTGACTGTCGCTTAGTAGCAGCCTCACTCCAGAATGCTGTTAACCATAAACCATACCACAGGCGGGATTGAACCCGCGGGTTCAATCCCGCCCATGGTATGGTTTGTTTGCAATCGTGTCATTACGATTTCGTGAGTTATGCTGTTAACCATGTTTCCTATTGGGCCACTACGCATGGGTTTAAATTTTCTGGTGCTAAAACGCACCAGATTGCTTTCACTAGACGTTCTGTTGTCTCTTTGCTCCATTGTACCTGTATGGCTCCCATATTCCTGAAAGTGATAGTTAGATTTCTCGGCTTCCTGTTTCACTGACAGCTGTCTTGGAAACCTCACATTACCTCCCTGAAAGCAACTTGCCCTTTCCGGCTGAACTTCCTTAAAACCCTTCCTCATCTATCATGGGGGCGGATCATCGAACTCTTCTTCGACTGCATTCAGCCCTAATTTTATCAAAACTAGACTATGGCAACCAGATTTATTCTGCAGCTTCTCCCGCATCTCTTTCTAAACTTGACCCTATATATCATCAGGTATTACGTTTATGTCTAGGTGCTGTCGAGAGCCTAATGTTCCATCCTTCAACAATCGCCGTGATGCCCATTGTCTCTGCTATTTTGTCTGCTCTCATGACCTTCACAATCCTTCTACATACATGATCCGTAGTAACAGACGCTAGTCATGGTCCATTATTTGTTCACCACCCCTGTTTACCCCGTCCTTTTCCGCTTTGTCTCCACTTTTGACTTCTCTTCAGTTACCCCCTTTATATGCTCATCTAGCATCTAACTTTTCTCTTTTCCCCTGGGAGGTTCTGACTGTTCATGTATGTACGTCCCAATTGCTGTGCGCGAAAACTCAAACACCTACAGTTGCTTCTCGCTCCCTTTTTCTCAACCACTTCCGGTGTCATTTTCATGCCATTGCAGTGTACACTGATGGTTCTAAATCCTCTGATGGTGTCGGGTTTACAGCAGTGTTCCTGGACAGTGTTGTGCCAGGGGCTTTATTAGACTCAGCTAGCATTTTTACAACTGAACTGTATGCAATTCTTATTGCAATTATTTGTATTGCGTTTATGCCTACCTCAACATTTGTCGTAGTCTCGAACTCCTTCAGTGCTTTGCAAGCTATTAAAAAAATTGATTCACTTAATCCCTTAGTTCTTCATATACAACTTTGGTTGCACCGCATTTCTAGCAAAAACTAAGAAATCGTTTTCTGTTGGGTCCTTGGTCATGTTGATGTTCAGGGTAACGAGCAGGCAGACTGCTGCGCAGTCAGCGGTACATGACCTCCCAGTTTTATATTGAGGTATTTTATTTTCAGACTATATTGTTATAATTTCTAACCGCCTTCACAACCATTGGCAACACCATTGGTCCAGTATGACCCATAACAAATTATATTCCATCAAGCCAAGTTTAGGTTTCTGGATTCTTGAAATCGATGCCGAGGTTGGGAGACTACGCTCTCCCGTCTTCGCATCAGGCACAGCCATTTTGCTCATGGGTATCTCATGGAGAGGTGCCCTGTTTCAGTCTTTGAGAATTGTCAGGTTCCAATTTCAGTTTGCCATATTCTGTTGGACTGTCCTGTCTTTCAACGAGGATACAGAATTTACCTCCAACGTCGGCACAGCTCTAACACTTACTTTATCTTCCTTGCTGACAGCTCCACCTTTAACTCAAACTCCCTCTTTGACTTTCTGACAGCAACCGATTTATTACACAAACTTTGATAATACTTCCTTTAGCACTCCTCTCAGCCCCTTCTAACTCTGCCTCTGTTATCCTTGGCTACTCTGTTCCAGCAACACATCTCTCCCCTGGAGCGCTGTATGACCTTAGTGGGTTTAATGCTCGGTTTTGACTATAATAATGCAGGTTGTTGGTTCCACTTAACAGAGACTGCTCATTAGTTAATATTTTTTTACACACCAGCCATCTTCCACTGGGGTAGGGCGATCTGAAAAATGAGAAACACTTTATAAAGCTTTTCTCTGTACATTTAGTAATTTTTTTAAGAGAAGGGGTTACTAGCTTATTGCTCCCGGCATTTTAGACATCTCTTACAACACTCATGGCTTGCGGAGGAAGGAATCTTTTTTCCACTTCCCCACGGAGTTAGTTAAAATATATTAAAAAGAGAATGCTAAACCTGAATGGATCATATAGCGCCAAACTACTGCTCTGTGTGTATGGCTAAGTTAAAATAATCTACTGAAAGGTGAGGCACATAAGGGAAGGGGGTCTGTCTCAGCATGGGTTTTGAGGAACTCTAGGTCTAGTAGGTAATAAATTATTCTGTCAAAAACCTTTCAGCCATTTTATGAGAGGTGAAAAAAATTTAGTCTTGTCTCTGTACGGAAACAAACTCCCAGCTGTTTTCATTGTGATTTTATTAAAGTATCTATGATTTGTGAGTGACTTGGAGGGAAGAGTTCAGGTCTTAACTCTTTCGGTTAGCTGGGGAAAGGGCCACCTTGTGTTGTGAACAAATTAGGGAACAGAAGACTGAAGAAGGCAATTTACCAAAAGGGTGAAAAGGTTTGCTCATTGCCCCTGGGTAAGAAAGTGGTCAAGTATTTCATAAAAGGTGGTTAAATGACTTGGGGAAATCAGTTGGATTGGATCTAGCAAGTCTTATCAAGTGTAATTTAAAAGGTGGGAATAAGTATTGACTTCGGGATGAAGTCGTTCATTCACACCCCTTAGTAAATTGTGGCGGAGATTAACTGCTCTACTGAGAAAAGTAGGAAAAAACTCACAAGATACTTCTATTTCCCTTTCAGTATGATAGTAAAACCATTCACACCGTGGGGGCTCCTAAAGACAGGCTCCAGAGAGAAGATGGAATTCACAGAAATAAACCTACAGGTTCTTTCTGTGTTCCACAGTAGAGGAACTTTCAATCTTCTACATATAGTCAGGAAATATTTCTTCAATTTTCTGTAGGCAGTCGTGAAATATTTCTTCAGCCTCTGTATAGTCAGGAAGTGAAATGACCAGGAAGAAAAAAAAATGAGGCAGGCTCCATACACAACTTTAAGAATAGGTATAAGAGGGCCCTGTGAGGCTAGGAGTAAGGCCAGTTAATGGGGGGCAGGGCCAGGAACTGAGACATGATCCCTGCAACCATAAGTAATATAGGTGTCTTTATGTAGTCTACATTCTGGATGTTAATATAATGAATACTATTATCTTACTTTTGAGTTTCTTTGACAGTCTATTACAAGCGAATTTCTTTGAGCGACCTTCACGGCTTTCGGGTAATGGTCTCCGTGTGGGTTCCTACACGCCACTTAAGCACCCTAAGAGACACAATTAACACACTGAAACGGTCTGGCAGAGAGGGAATTAAGTCCCGTCTGTGTTCGCGTTTCGTGACCATCACATTACATGGTCTCCAACACCCACGTCACTCGGGCTCCTCCAGGGAAATACCTTAATGCAGGCACGACAGAGAACAGTAGAGAGTCATTAGCGTGGCCAGGTGGCTGAGCCGCCTGCACTGCCAGCAAGTTCAGACAAACATACTGCTTCTGCTTACCTATTTTCCCAGTAAAAAAACATCATTGTCAAGACATCCTTCAGGTTATTAAGCTAGGAGACTCATTAACCCATAATAAACCAACAAAGACAAGCAAATATAACTCATTTCTCTTGGGGTCCTTCCCCGGAATGTGATCCATAGCAGTTGAACAGCACTTTGGTACCTGTTTACTGCTAGGTAAACACCTTGTTTATACACCTCGGCCGCTCGGGAATAGAACCCGGGTCCTCTCAGCTGTTAACCAAAAAGATTCCCACTGAACAACAGTTCATCCATCCCTTGTGGCCTCTTTCCATGATAGTAGTTGTAGGTACAGCGTATAGCGTCTGATTAGGAATGCTCCATATAACCTCCCGGTGAAAAGCTCTTGATTCAAGGAATTGAATCAAGAGCCTGTTTGCCTCCCATTCCTCCAAGATAAATTAGACAGGTAGTCGAAAGACTGGGACCCGTGTTAGGACACGTCCCTGGCGAATATTATAAAAGTCCTATATTCCAGGCGCCGTATGACCCATACGCGTTTAGCGCTTTCTCGTGAAACTAATAATAATAATAATAATGGATTTAGCCCCTAGACATTGCTTTCATTAGAGAGCCAACCCAAAAGTGACAACATATTTGTCAAGTAAATACATAAATCAATTTTGAAAATCTAGGAACAAATTTTTTTGTAACTAAATTCTAGAAAAAAGATAGGGATTTAGTGTGTATGTGTGTGTATTTACCTAGTTTTTCACTTCCCCATATTACAAAAAACTGAACTTAATCTCTTGAGCCCTGATACTTTCGATCTTTTCACACTGTTTTATATCTTTGGTCTATGAGCCAGAGGAGGGAGTATAGAGATAAATGGTTGAGAGAACCGACAAGTTGATAAACTAGATACATGTGCAACACTTAGGTATCTTTACTGCGGAAACGTTTCGCCACACAGTGGCTTCATCAGTCCAATACAAAGAATAGTGACGATCAGAAGAAGACTGAGGTAATCAGTCCTCCAGTCTGGAGTCAGTGTTATAATTATCATATGAGTTCACCAATCTTGAAAATAATATAGCATGTGAGCGAAGAAGGGGCTTATATACCGTAGACTGGTGAGGTGAAGAACTCGTAGGCGGTGTCACATGTGTCTAATTTATCAATTTGTCGGTTCTCTGAATCATTTATCTACATTCCTGTCAGGCACAGCAACATCTTGGGATCTTAATATAGGGAATTTTACGCTGCCTAACTTATAGGCATGACCTACTTCCACCTGTGGATTTGTCCAAGGTGACACCACCTACGACTGCTTCACCTCACCCTTTTACCTGGAGAGGCCTGTCTGCAGTATATAAGTCCCTTCGCGTATGTGCCGTATTCTTTTCAAGACTGATGGACTGATTACATCGACTTCGGGCTGAGTGACTGATTACCTCAATCTCCTTCTGATCTTCACTATTCTTTTTTGTATAGGACTGATGAAGCCACTGTGTGGCGAAACGTTTCCGCAATAAAGATACCCAAGTGTTGCACATGTGTCTAATTTATCTAGGAAGGGAAGAATGGCAGTGGCTATTTAAAGATTATAAAGAAGTTCCCATCAAATGTGTTTACTCACACCCAGCCCGTTCCGTGATTTCTTTTTATACATCAAACGTAAACAAATCTGAGAGAGAAAAATCTCACAGGAGACTAAAAACAAGAAAGAATGGTACTCTGTGCATTTTGACCTCTAGTCTATACATACAATAATAACATGGTTATAACTATGACCATAATTATACAAGGGTTGGCCGGTAAGCCAGCTGAAGGCCTCGGTCAGATGACCAAAAGCTGCAACGGCAGGTCATCATCATCTGACTAAGACCTGCATCAGGAAACACTTGCCCTGTTTTTTGACGAACTTCATTTAACCTATCCAGTCTTTAGACTACCACTGTATTGATTACCTACAGACTACCTTTCTACTGGTTACCTATAAACTACTCGTCTTCCATGTTTAAGGCTCTTGTTAAATTTTCTCTCTCTCGGTAATATGTGTTTATTATACTTTGTTGCAACAGTGTTAATAAATTTGTTCATTCAAAGCAAAATATTCGGTGCTACTAAATGAGCAATAAAAATGCAAATGTGCATGAATTAATAATTTATTACTTCAGTGTAGTTTGTCAACAATATTTTCAAAGTAAAAGTATGATAGTTTATCTAGTAAATTACATGTTAATCATCATAGTCTTTCAGTCGTCTGTACTCTTCAGTCTTTATGCCCGATATTTGTTCTGTACTCTCAACATTTTATGCGTCATTTACAGCACTTTTTTGAAAGATGTTAGCAAAATACTTAGGCAATGTACGAACTGACCTTTTTATTTGGCTACGACTAGATTTTGTTTACTACAACCACTACTATTCATGTGTTCTGTTTGTTAAAAAACGAAACACACATTTAGTGACCTTATTTTATGGGTTATAACTACACGGTAGCATTTGTCAAATGCCACATTGTGATTTTACCTACCAAGGAACGGATTTTACATGGCTTGGGACTGGGTTCGTTATTGTTCCAGGCATATGCACATGATATACCAGAATATACTTCTATATATCTTAGCTCTCAAATAGTGTGTAAATTATGAAAATAAAAAACGGATATAACAGAGAAATGATGGAGGGATGGTCAAACTAGTGGCTTCGGTATTTATCCTCTTTAAGGACAAGCAAGGTTAATGCAGATTTGGAAAGGTGAAAACAGACATGAAATTTATTATAGATTGTGGTACATATGCTACAAATGTCACTTACACACACACACACACACACACACACACACACACACACACACACACACACACACACACACACACACACACACACACACACACATGGTACGCGATGAGGTGTCAGAGTGGGCGCCTGTGACAAGCGGGGTTCCACAGGGGTCAGTCCTAGGACCTGTGCTGTTCTTGGTATATGTGAACGACATAACGGAAGGGATAGACTCAGAAGTGTCCTTGTTTGCAGATGATGCGAAGTTAATGAGAAGAATCAAATCGGATGAGGATCAGGCAGGACTACAAAGAGACCTGGACAGGCTACAAGCCTGGTCCAGCAACTGGCTCCTTGAGTTTAACTCTGCCAAATGCAAAGTCATGAAGATTGGGGAAGGGCAAAGAAGACCGCAGACACAATATAGTTTAGATGGCCAAAGACTGCAAACCTCACTCAAGGAAAAAGATCTGGGGGTGAGTATAACACCGAGCATATCTCCTGAGGCGCACATCAATCAGATAACTGCTGCAGCATACGGGCGCCTGGCAAACCTACGGATAGCGTTCCGATACCTCAGTAAGGATTCGTTTAAGACTCTGTATACCATTTACGTCAGGACCATACTGGTTTATGCAGCACCAGTTTGGAATCCACACCTAGTCAAGCGCGTCAAGAGATTAGAGAAAGTGCAAAGGTTTGCAACAAGACTAGTCCCAGAGCTACGGGGATTGTCCTACGAAGAAAGGTTGAGGGAAATCGGCCTGACTACACTGGAGGACAGGAGGGTCAGGGGAGACATGATAACGACATATAAAATACTGCGCGGAATAGACAAGGTGGACAAAGACGGGATGTTCCAGAGAAGGGACACAGACACAAGAGGTCACAATTGGAAGTTGAAGACTCAGATGAATCAAAGGGATGTTAGGAAGTATTTCTTCAGTCATAGAGTAGTCAGACCGTGGAATAGCCTAGAAAGTGACGTAGTGGAGGCGGGAACCATACATAGTTTTAAGGCGAGGTATGATAGAGCTCATGGGGCAGGGAGAGAGAGGACCTAGTAGCAATCAGCGAAGAGGCGGGGCCAGGAGCTGTGAATCGACCCCTGCAACCACAAATAGGTGAGTACAAATAGGTGAGTACACATACACACACACACACACCACTACCGTTTTTGTTTACTTATTTGTTTCATGAATTACTGGAAAAAGCCACTTTATCTGATCGTGAATTTTTCAGCGTCGATAAATTTAGCTGACACTACCAGAATGTCCCACTCCACGTTCACGTGTGCCTGGAGCCACTCCACGTTCACGTGTGCCTGGAGCCACTCCACGTTCACGTGTGCCTGAAGCCACTCCACGTTCACGTGTGCCTGGAGCCACTCCACGTTCACGTGTGCCTGAAGCCACTCCACGTTCACGTGTGCCTGGAGCCACTCCACGTTCACGTGTGCCTGGAGCCACTCCACGTTCACGTGTGCCTGGAGCCACTCCACGTTCACGTGTGCCTGGAGCCACTCCACGTTCACGTGTGCCTGAAGCCACTCCACGTTCACGTGTGCCTGAAGCCACTCCACGTTCACGTGTGCCTGGAGCCACTCCACGTTCACGTGTGCCTGGAGCCACTCCACGTTCACGTGTGCCTGGAATCACTCCACGTTCACGTGTGCCTGGAGCCACTCCACGTTCACGTGTGGCTGGAGCCACTCCACGTTCAAGCCACTCCACGTTCACGTGTGCCTGGAGTCACTCCACGTTCACGTGTGCCTGGAGTCACTCCACGTTCACGTGTGCCTGGAGCCACTCCACGTTCACGTGTGCCTGGAGCCACTCCACGTTCACGTGTGCCTGGAATCACTCCACGTTCACGTGTGCCTGGAGTCACTCCACGTTCACGTGTGCCTGGAGCCACTCCACGTTCACGTGTGCCTGGAGCCACTCCACGTTCACGTGTGCCTGGAGTCACTCCACGTTCACGTGTGCCTGGAGCCACTCCACGTTCACGTGTGCCTGAAGCCACTCCACGTTCACGTGTGCCTGGAGCCACTCCACGTTCACGTGTGCCTGGAGCCACTCCACGTTCACGTGTGCCTGGAGCCACTCCACGTTCACGTGTGCCTGGAGCCACTCCACGTTCACGTGTGCCTGGAGCCACTCCACGTTCACGTGTGCCTGGAGCCACTCCACGTTCACGTGTGCCTGGAGCCACTCCACGTTCACGTGTGCCTGGAGCCACTCCACGTTCACGTGTGCCTGGAGTCACTCCACGTTCACGTGTGCCTGGAGTCACTCCACGTTCACGTGTGCCTGGAGTCACTCCACGTTCACGTGTGCCTGGAGTCACTCCACGTTCACGTGTGCCTGGAGCCACTCCACTTTCACGTGTGCCTGGAGCCACTCCACTTTCACGTGTGCCTGGAGCCACTCCACGTTCACGTGTCCCTGGAGCCACTCCACGTTCACGTGTGCCTGGAGTCACTCCAAGTTCACGTGTGCCTGGAGCCACTCCACGTTCACGTGTGTCTGGAGCCACTCCACGCTCACGTGTGCCTGGAGCCACTCCACGTTCACGTGTGCCTGGAGCCACTCCACGCTCACGTGTCCCTGGAGCTACTCCACTTTCACGTGTGCCTGGAGCCAATCCACGTTTACGTGTGCCTGGAGCCACTCCACGTTCACGTGTCCCTGGAGCCACTCCACATTCACGTGTGCCTGGAGTCACTCCACGTTCACGTGTGCCTGGAGCCACTCCACGTTCACGTGTGCCTGGAGCCACTCCACGTTCACGTGTGCCTGGAGCCACTCCACGTTCACGTGTGCCCACTCCACGTTCACGTGTGCCTGGAGCCACTCCACGTTCACGTGTGCCTGGAGCCACTCCACGTTCACGTGTGCCTGGAGTCACTCCACGTTCACGTGTGCCTGGAGCCACTCCACGTTCACGTGTGCCTGGAGCCACTCCACGTTCACGTGTGCCTGGAGCCACTCCACGTTCACGTGTGCCTGGAGCCACTCCACGTTCACGTGTGCCTGGAGCCACTCCACGTTCACGTGTGCCTGGAGCCACTCCACGTTCACGTGTGCCTGGAGCCACTCCACGTTCACGTGTGCCTGGAGCCACTCCACGTTCACGTGTGCCTGGAGCCACTCCACGTTCACGTGTGCCTGGAGCCACTCCACGTTCACGTGTGCCTGGAGCCACTCCACGTTCACGTGTGCCTGGAGCCACTCCACGTTCACGTGTGCCTGGAGTCACTCCACGTTCACGTGTGCCTGGAGTCACTCCACGTTCACGTGTGCCTGGAGCCACTCCACGTTCACGTGTGCCTGGAGCCACTCCACGTTCACGTGTGCCTGGAGCCACTCCACGTTCACGTGTGCCTGGAGTCACTCCACGTTCACGTGTGCCTGGAGCCACTCCACGTTCACGTGTGCCTGGAGCCACTCCACGTTCACGTGTGCCTGGAGTCACTCCACGTTCACGTGTGCCTGGAGTCACTCCACGTTCACGTGTGCCTGGAGCCACTCCACGTTCACGTGTGCCTGGAGCCACTCCACGTTCACGTGTGCCTGGAGCCACTCCACGTTCACGTGTGCCTGGAGTCACTCCACGTTCACGTGTGCCTGGAGTCACTCCACGTTCACGTGTGCCTGGAGTCACTCCACGTTCACGTGTGCCTGGAGTCACTCCACGTTCACGTGTGCCTGGAGCCACTCCACGTTCACGTGTGCCTGGAGTCACTCCACGTTCACGTGTGCCTGGAGCCACTCCACGTTCACGTGTGCCTGGAGTCACTCCACGTTCACGTGTGCCTGGAGCCACTCCACGTTCACGTGTGCCTGGAGCCACTCCACGTTCACGTGTGCCTGGAGTCACTCCACGTTCACGTGTGCCTGGAGCCACTCCACGTTCACGTGTGCCTGGAGCCACTCCACGTTCACGTGTGCCTGGAGCCACTCCACGTTCACGTGTGCCTGGAGCCACTCCACGTTCACGTGTGCCTGGAGCCACTCCACGTTCACGTGTGCCTGGAGCCACTCCACGTTCACGTGTGCCTGGAGTCACTCCACGTTCACGTGTGCCTGGAGCCACTCCACGTTCACGTGTGCCTGGAGCCACTCCACGTTCACGTGTGCCTGGAGCCACTCCACGTTCACGTGTGCCTGGAGCCACTCCACGTTCACGTGTGCCTGGAGCCACTCCACGTTCACGTGTGCCTGGAGCCACTCCACGTTCACGTGTGCCTGGAGCCACTCCACGTTCACGTGTGCCTGGAGCCACTCCACGTTCACGTGTGCCTGGAGCCACTCCACGTTCACGTGTCCCTGGAGCCACTCCACGTTCACGTGTGCCTGGAGCCAATCCACGTTTACGTGTGCCTGGAGCCACTCCACGTTCACGTGCCTGGAGCCACTCCACCACGTGTGGCTGGAGCCACTCCACGTTGACGTGTGCCTGGAGCCACTCCACGTTGACGTGTGCTTGGAGCCACTCCACGTTCACGTGTGCCTGGAGCCACTCCACGTTCACGTGTGTCTGGAGCCACTCCACGCTCACGTGTCCCTGGAGCCACTCCACGTTCACGTGTGCCTGGAGCCACTCCACGTTCACGTGTGCCTGGAGCCACTCCACGTTCACGTGTGCCTGGAGCCACTCCACGTTCACGTGTGCCTGGAGCCACTCCACGTTCACGTGTGCCTGGAGCCACTCCACGTTCACGTGTGCCTGGAGCCACTCCACGTTCACGTGTGCCTGGAGCCACTCCACGTTCACGTGTGCCTGGAGCCACTCCACGTTCACGTGTGCCTGGAGCCACTCCACGTTCACGTGTGCCTGGAGCCACTCCACGTTCACGTGTGCCTGGAGCCACTCCACGTTCACGTGTGCCTGGAGCCACTCCACGTTCACGTGTGCCTGGAGCCACTCCACGTTCACGTGTGCCTGGAGCCACTCCACGTTCACGTGTGCCTGGAGCCACTCCACGTTCACGTGTGCCTGGAATCACTCCACGTTCACGTGTGCCTGGAGTCACTCCACACGTGGGCCTGGAGTCACTCCCCGTTCACGTGTGCCTGGAGCCACTCCACGTTCACGTGTGCCTGGAGTCACTCCACGTTCACGTGTGCCTGGAGCCACTCCACGTTCACGTGTGCCTGGAGCCACTCCACGTTCACGTGTGCCTGGAGTCACTCCACGTTCACGTGTGCCTGGAGCCACTCCACGTTCACGTGTCCCTGGAGCCACTCCACGTTCACGTGTGCCTGGAGCCACTCCACGTTCACGTGTGCCTGGAGCCACTCCACGTTCACGTGTGCCTGGAGTCACTCCACGTTCACGTGTGCCTGGAGTCACTCCACGTTCACGTGTGCCTGGAGCCACTCCACGTTCACGTGTGCCTGGAGTCACTCCACGTTCACGTGTGCCTGGAGCCACTCCACGTTCACGTGTGCCTAGAGTCACTCCACGTTCACGTGTGCCTGGAGCCACTCCACGTTCACGTGTGCCTGGAGTCACTCCACGTTCACGTGTGCCTGGAGCCACTCCACGTTCACGTGTGCCTGGAGTCACTCCACGTTCACGTGTGCCTGGAGTCACTCCACGTTCACGTGTGCCTGGAGCCACTCCACGTTCACGTGTGCCTAGAGTCACTCCACGTTCACGTGTGCCTGGAGCCACTCCACGTTCACGTGTGCCTGGAGCCACTCCACGTTAACGTGTGCCTGGAGATCTGGTATGAACATGTAAGTTAAGACTTAGGCGTTCGGTTGTGCGCATGATTATTATTATTGAGAGTGGAAAGTAATCAGGTTTCATCGGAAGAAAAGAAGAGCATCGCCAGTTCCTTGGATGACGAGCCCTCCACCAGCATGAAGACACCGCATTCTCCCACGAAAGATCACATGTACTTAGAGTTGTGGACGTATGCACGAGGTGAGAGGCTGTACATGCCACTCACCTCACCTCACTCTCACCTCACCTCACTCACACCTCACCTCACTCTCACCTCATATCACTCTCACCTCACCTCACTCTCACCTCACTCTCACCTCACCTCACTCACACCTCACCTCACCTCACTCACACCTCACCTCACTCACACCTCACCTCACCTCACTTCAACTCACCTCACCTCACCTCACTCACACCTCACCTCACTCTCACGTCACATCACCTCACTCTCACCTCACCTCACTCTCACCTCACCTCACTCTCACCTCACCTCACTCACACCTCACCTTACTCTCACCTCACTCTCACCTCACCTCACTCACACCTCACCTCACCTCACCTCACTTCAACTCACCTCACCTCACCTCACTCACACCTCACCTCACTCTCACGTCACATCACCTCACTCCCACCTCACCTCACCTCACTCACACCTCACCTCACTCACACCTCACCTCACTCACACCTCACCTCACTCTCACCTCACCTCACTCTCACCTCACCTCACTCTCACCTCATCTCACTCTCACCTCACTCTCACCTCACGAAGCACGATTACAAGTATATTTGAGAGCACGAACAGACCGCTGTTGTCTCCAGGGTTTGGTAAATAAATTTTTATTTAAGTTTTGAATATATAACATACAATTTTTTTACAAGGGTCTTAAGGGCACACAGATGTTATGGACAAAAAAGAAAATTATGTAGATTTAAGTTAGGATAACCCAGTAAAGTCGATGTGTGTGTGTGTGTGTGTGTGTGTGTGTGTGTGTGTGTGTGTGTGTGTGTGTGTGTGTGTGTGTGTGTCTGTGTGTGTGTGTGTGTGTACTCACCTAATTGTGGTTGCAGGGGTCGAGACTCAGCTCCTGGCCCCGCCTCTTCACTGATCGCTACTGGGTCCTCTCCCTCTCTGCTTCCTGAGCTTTGTCATACCTCTTCTTAAAACTATGTATGGTTCCTGCCTCCACTACTTCACTTGCTAGGCTATTCCACTTGCTGACAACTCTATGACTGAAGAAATACTTCCTAACGTCCCTGTGACTCGTCTGAGTCTTCAGCTTCCAGTTGTGACCCCTTGTCCCTGTGTCCCCTCTCTGGAACATCCTATCTCTGTCCACCTTGTCTATTCCCCGCAGTATCTTGTATGTCGTTATCATGTCTCCCCTGACCCTTCTGTCCTCCAGTGTCGTCAGTCCGATTTCTCTTAACCTTTCCTCGTACGACATTCCCTTGAGCTCTGGGACTAGCCTTGTTGCAAACCTTTGTACTTTCTCTAACTTCTTGACGTGCTTGACCAGGTGTGGGTTCCAGACTGGTGCTGCATACTCCAGTATGGGCCTAACATACGCAGTGTACAGTGTCTTGAACGATTCCTTATTAAGGTATCGGAACGCTATTCTCAGGTTTGCCAGGCGCCCGTATGCTGCAGCAGTTATTTGGTTGATATGTGCCTCCGGTGATGTGCTCGGTGTTATGGTCACCCCAAGGTCTTTCTCCCTGAGTGAGGTCTGTAGTCTTTGTCCACCTAGCCTATACTCTATCTGCGGTCTTCTTTGCCCCCTCCCCAATCTTCATGACTTTGCATTTGGCTGGATTGAATTCGAGAAGCCAGTTACTGGACCACATGTCCAGCCTGTCCAGGTCTCTTTGCAGTCCTGCCTCATCCTCGTCCGATTTAATTTTTCTCATCAACTTCACGTCATCTGCGAACAGGGACACTTCAGAGTCTATTCCTTCCACCATGTCGTTCACATATATCAAAAATAGCACTGGTCCTAGAACTGACCCCTGTGGGACTCCGCTCGTAACAGGCGCCCACTGTGAAACCTCTTCACGTACCATGACTCGTTGCTGCCTCCCTGTCAGGTATTCCCTTATCCATTGCAGTGCCCTCCCTTTACATGCGCCTGATCCTCCAGCTTCTGCACTAATCTCTTGTGGGGAACTGTGTCAAAGGCCTTCCTGCAGTCTAGGAAAACGCAATCTACCCACCCCTCTCTCTCGTGTCTTACTTCTGTTACCTTGTCATAAAACTCCAGGAGGTTTGTGATACAAGATTTGCCTTCCATGAACCCATGCTGGTTTTCATTTATAATCTTGTTCCTTTCCAGGTGTTCCACCACTCTCCTCCTGATAATCTTCTCCATGACTTTGCACACAATACATGTCAGAGACACAGGGCTGTAGTTTAGTGCCTCGTTTCTGTTTCCTTTCTTAAATATGGGGACTACATTAGCTGTCTTCCATTTCTCAGGTAGTTGCCCAGTTTCAAGGGATGTGTTGAAGATTGTGGTTAGAGGCATGCACAGCATCTCTGCTCCTTCTCTAAGGACCCATGGGGAGATGTTGTTCGGTCCCATCGCCTTTGAGGTATCAAGGTCACTTAAGAGCTTCTTCACCTCCTCCTCAGTTGTTCGTATGTCATCCAACACTTGTTGGTATATTCCCTCTTGATGTTCCCTTCTGTGCTGTCTTCCCACAGCCCTTCCTGTCTCTACTGTAAAAACTTCCTTAAATCTCCTGTTCAGCTCCTCACATACCTCCTGATCATTTCTTGTGAGTTCTCCACCTTCTGTCCTTAATCTGATCACCTGGTCTTTGACTGTTGTCTTCCTCCTGATGTGGCTATACAACAGTTTCGGGTCAGTCTTGATTCTCGATGCTATGTCATTTTCATACTGTCGCTGGGCCTCCCTCCTTACCTGTGCATACTCATTCCGGGCTCTGCGACTGATCTCCCTATTTTCGTGTGTTCTCTGCCTTCTGTACTTTTTCCATTCTCTATTGCACTTTGTTTTTGCCTCCTTACACCGTCGGGTAAACCAGGGGCTCGTTCTAGTCTTCCCGTTGTTACTGTTGCCCTTGGGATTAAACCTTTCCACTGCCTCCTTGCATTTTGTTGTTACATATTCCATCATTTCATTTACTGGCTTTCCTGCCAGTTCTCTGTCCCACTGGACCTCCCGCAGGAAGTTCTTCAACCCTATGTAGTCCCCTCTTTTATAGTCAGGCTTTTCCCATTCAACTCCTGTTATTCTCTCCACTTGCAGCTCTACTATGTATTCAAAGCACAGAACCACGTGGTCGCTAGCTCCTAGGGGACTCTCATACTTGATCTCCTCAATGTCTGAGCTGCCCAGGGTGAACACAAGGTCCAATCTTGCTGGTTCATCCTCCCCTCTCACTCTGGTAGTGTCCTTAACATGTTGGTGCATGAGGTTTTCCAGCACCACGTCCAACATCCTGGCTCTCCATGTTTCGGGACCCCCATGTGGCTCCAGGTTTTCCCAGTCAATCTCCCTGTGGTTGAAATCCCCCATAACCAGCAACTTTGCTCTGTTGGAGTGAGCTCTTCTTGCCACCTCAGCAAGTGTGTCCACCATTGCTCTGTTGCTCTCTTCATATTCCTCTCTTGGCCTCCTGCAGTTCTGTGGTGGATTATACATCACTGCAATGACCACTTTTTGTTCCCCAGCCTGAAGTGTACCTGCTATGTAGTCTCTTTCTCCCGTCTCATCCATGCCTTCCATTTTCTCGAATTTCCATCTGTTTTTTACGAGCAGAGCAACCCCACCTCTCCCCTGCCCCTTCTATCTTTCCTCATGATCTGGTATCCTGGTGGGAAGATTGCATCTGTTATTGTCTCCGTGAGTTTTGTTTCTGTAACTGCTATGATGTCTGGGGACTTCTCATTGATTCTTTCTTGCCATTCCTCATGCTTATTCGTTAATCCATCTGCATTTGTGTACCAAACCTTCAACTTCTGTTTTAATACTGTAACTGTGGTGTGGGGGGTGGAAACAGCTGGATCGGTGTGTGATGGTTGGTTTGGATTGTTCAGTTGCCTTGGGGGGTGTCGTGGCTGGAGTCCTTCTGCAGGTGTTTCTGGGGGGTGTGCTTGTCCTTCCATTTGATCCTGGGTTGTTCTGCTCTCCTTTTTCATTTCCTCCCATTTCTCCTTTCGTTTTTGAACTCTCTCTTTCATCGTCTTCCTTTCGTCCTGTGTTCTGTCTCGATCGAGGTACACACTTCGGAACTCCTGCTTGCCTCTCAGCCGTGCTTTCTTCTGCAGGATCATGGTTCGGGTTGATTCTGCCTTGAAAATTACTTTGAGAGGCCGATTCCTTTTCTTTGTGAACCACCCAATTCTCCGAAAATTTGCCACCTGGGTCATGTCCCCCTCGCCTATCACCTTCATGATATCTTCAATCGCTTTTTTCTCCTCCTGCTTTCTTTCATCATAAGTTTCCCCTTTAGCTTCGTCTAGCCCATAGACAAACACGGATCTCTCCCTTTCCACCTCCCACTGTGACTCCCATTGCATCCTCTGATATGTTTTAGTTCCTTCCCGTGGAGTGTTCCTTCTTTTAGTCCCTTCCCTAGTTATGGCCCCTATGCTTCTTGGTTTGTCCTTCCTGCTCACCTGTTCCTGGCCCCCACAGGTATCTGGTAAGGTCCTTGCACATGCCCTAGTTCCTTCAATGTCTTCCAACCTCTCATTCTGTCCTAGTGTGCTCCCTGTCTTTGTTTTGGCCCCATGTGGGTTTGACAGGACCTCTGCATACAGTTTAGTTTCCATGCTTCCTTCAGACCTGTTGTCTGTGTTTGATGTAGCCATTACCGATGCTACTTCTGTAATATCTTTGTCTCTGTGCTGTTTCAGATGTCTCAGCTCCTCTTCTAATCTCTCTATCTTGATTTCTGCTGCTGTGGCCTGTTGCTTCCACCTTCTGCATTCTGCTGCTAACCTCTCTTCCATCTTCCTTTCCAGCGTGTGTGTGTGTGTGTGTGTGTGTGTGTGTGTGTGTGTGTGTGTGTGTGTGTGTGTGTGTGTGTGTGTGTGTGTGTGTGTGTGTGCGTGTGTGCGTGTGTGCGTGTGTGTGTGTGTGTGTGTGTGTGTGTGTGTGTGTGTGTGTGCGTGTGTGTGTGTGTGTGTGTGTGTGTGTGTGTGTGTGTGTGTGTGTGTGTGTGTGTGTGTGTGCGTGTGTGTGTGTGTGTGTGTGTGTGTGTGTGTACTCAATTGTACTCACCTAATTGTGGTTGCAGGGGCCGAGACTCAACATCTGGCCCCCACCTCTTCACTGATCGCTACTTGGTCCTCTCTCTCTCTCTCTCTCTCTCTCTCTCTCTCTCTCTCTCTCTCTGCTTCCTGAGCTTTGTCATACCTCGTCTTAAAGCTATGTATGGTTCCTGCCTCCACTATGTCACTTGCTAGACTTTTCCACTTCCTGACGACTGTATGACTGAAGAAATACTTCCTAACATCCCTGTGACTCGTCTGAGTTTTCAGCTTCCAGTTGTGACCCCTTGTTTCTGTGTCCCCTCACTAGAACATCCTGTCTCTGTCCACCTTATCTATTCCACGCAGTATTTTGTATGTCGTTATCATGTCTCCCCTGACCCTCCTGTCCTCCAGTGTCATCAGGCCGATTTCCCTCGACCTTTCTTCGTAGGAGATTTCCCTGAGCTCCGGAACTAGCCTTGTTGCAAACCTTTGTACTTTCTCTAATGTGTGTCTGTGTCTGTGTGTGTGTGTGTACTCACCTAACTGTATTCACTAATTGTGGTTGCAGGGGTCGAGACTCAGCTCCTGGCCTCGCCTCTTCACTGACTGCTACTGGGTCCTCCCTCTTCCTGCTCCATGAGCTTTATCATACCTCGTCTTAAAATTATGTATAGTTCCTGCCTCCACTACAACGCTTGCCAGACTATTCCACTTCCTAACAACTCTGTGGCTGAAGAAATACTCCCGAACATCCCTCTGACTCATCTGAGTCTTCAGCTTCCAATTGTGACCCCTTGTTTCTGTGTCCCATCTCTGGAACATCCTGTCTCTGTCCACCCTGTCTATTCCACGCAGTATTTTGTATGTCGTTATCATGTCTTCCCTGACCCTTCTGTCCTCCATTGTCGTCAGACCGATTTCCATTAACCTTTCTTCATAGGACATTCCCCTTAGCTCTGTAACCAGCCTTGTTACAAACCTTTGCACTTTCTCTAATTTCTTGAAGTGTTTGACCAGATGTGGGTTCCAAACTGGTGCTGCGTACTCCAATATGGGCCTGACGTACACAGTGTATAAAGTCTTGAACGATTCCTTACTGAGGTACCGGAACACTATTCTCATGTTTGCCAGGCGTCCATATGCTGCGGCAGTTATCTGATTAATGTGTGCTCCTGGTGATGTACTCGGTATTATACTCTTTCCTAGATCTTTCTCCTTGAGTGAGATTTGCAGTCTTTGGCCTCCTAGCCTATACTCTTTCTATGGTCTTCTTTGCCCTTTTCCGATCTTCATGACTTTGCATTTGGCAGGGTTAAATTCTAGGAGCCAGTTGCTGGACCACGCATCCAGCCTGTCCAGGTCTCTTTGTAGACTTGTCTGGTCCGCACCTGATTTAATTATCCTCGTTAACTTCACATCATCTGCAAATAGGGACACTTCTGAGTCTATCCCTTCCGTTATGTCATTTACATATACCAAGAATAGCACTGGTCCCAGGACTGACCCCTGTGGGACCCTGCTTGTCACCGGCGTCCACTGTGATACCTCTTCACGGACCGTGACTCGCTGTTTCCTCCCTGTTAGGTATTCTCTAATCCATTGCAGTGCCCTTCCTGTTATGTGCCTGTTGTGAGGAACTGTGTCGAAGGCCTTCTTGCAGTCCAAGAAAATGCAATCAACCCACCCCTCCCTCTCATTTCTTACTTCAGTTACCTTGTCATAAAACTCTAGTAGGTTTGTGACACAGGATTTGCCTTCCATGAATCCGTGCTGGCTGTTGTTTATAATCTTGTTCCGCTCCAGGTGCTCCACCACTCTCCTGATAATCTTCTCCATGACTTTGCATACTATACACGTCAGTGACACTGGTCTCTAATTTAGTGCTTCATTTCTGTCTCGTGTGTGTGTGTGTGTGTGTGTGTGTGTGTGTGTGTGTGTGTGTGTGTGTGTGTGTGTGTGTGTGTGTGTGTGTGTGTGTGTGTGTGTGTGTGTGTGTGTGTGTGTGTGTGTATGTGTGTGTGTGTATGTATGTATGTGTGTGTGTATGTGTGTGTGCGTGCATGTGCGTATGTGCTGTATCTGACCAAAGAGGAAGGAAAAAATGAGAAACTACGAAGATACCGCTAAATACTGAGCTTTTATAGCGACAGTGTTTCGCTCTGTGTAGTGCAAAACGTTACCTTGTTGTAAGATTTGTGCGCTCCAGTGCTTTTTATTACCATGGGCAGTGTGCCTTTGTAAGGAAATATTAGGTAATAGTTCACTCGGCAGATTTCAGCATTTAATTATGGTTCTAACTGCAAAATACGCAAAATTATTTAAAACTACCAACAGAAGCTTCGCTAGAGCCACTGTCAGGGAAAAAATTAATAGCAAATGACACAGACGTTGCTACAAACGCCCAGATGGGGGTCACCACTCTGCACTTGAAGATTATCATTATTATCATCGTATTCATATGGAAATTATGAACCCTATGGCTCTAGGAGAAGCCCTAGAAAAATAGCAAGCAAGTAGTGTGCGGGGTTGCGAGGTTCTGACCAGAGCTTTGGTAAGAGGGGAGGGGGGGGGGAAAGAAGGATGGGTAAGGATGGAAGTTGGGAAAGGTTGGGGAGGGAGGAGGGGTAGGTGGGGTTATAAAAGGGTAGTGGCCTATCCACTTTGGTGTAGTTTGAATATGCGTGTGCATATTGAGTGATTTATGAAGAGGTTGGTTATATGAGTAGGGTATACCTCCTGCCCATCAATTTCGCAATGCTATATTGTGTTTTACCAGTGCGTCATTGAATTGGCAGGATGCATATTGCGTAGAATTGCTTGCCTTTTTTTTTTTTTTTTTGACCAGAGGTTGGTTAGGAGGCGCAGCTGCAGGCGAAGGTTGCCGGGCATTCCATGGAGGTTGGTTGCTCACCTGGAGTCGGCCAGCAAGGCAGTGACTGATGTGGTGTCCTGCTGAATTGTGGTAGTAGGTGCACAAGGTCAATTGTGAGGTGTTGGTTGATAGAAGTGGGTCACCCGGAGATGGGGAGCGTTAGTCCATGTTACTGGACATAGAATGGTTCCGGTGGTATCCGTTCTTCGTCTGCGGGGAGGTCGCTTAAGATTTTGGGACGAGGGAAGTTCTCCTTGTGGATAAAGTGTCGAACTCTTGTTGGAGGGTCATTCTTTGGGATCTGTGGGGAGGGGTGGTGATGGTATAGTCGGTTGTGTTCACTGGTTGGGGGGGATTCTCTCTGTCAGGCACGTAGAGTTCCTGCATATCATATAGTTGTCTCTTAGTAAGTTTGTCTAATCGGACGTTGATTGCGGGGATTCTCTGAGTCTGGTGTTCGTGATGAAGCGGTGGGCTTTGTTTTAGACTCCGGAGTTTTAGCATGTTGGTTTTGGTTGTGAGAGACATGTGTACGCAGGGGTATTCCAGCAGAGGTCTGATCATCATCTTGTATAGGTGTATTTTGATGTGGGGAGGAGCTGCTTTGAATCGATAAAGTTGGCCAAGGCGGCTTTTGCTAGGTTTACTTTTTTGGTTATATGGGTTGTAGAGTTGAGTAATCTGCCGATCTCGTATCCTAGGATCTTGTTTGGATTCCTTATAGCAATACGGGAACCTCTGATGGAAATGCCCCCTTTTTCTTCTATGGTTGATGGTAAGCACCCAACGGTGCTGATGAGGACTTTGTCAGGGTTGGTTGTGAGGGACAACACGTTTTCTTCAAGTACAAGCGACACTTGAACATTGTATCAGGTGGTGGTGCTGCCAGCTACAGGGAGACACAAAATACAATTAAATGCAGATGTCTTCGCACTTAGTTACAACTTCATCCCATAAGGTACAGAGACCCTCTGCTTCTGAAGAAAATGGCTCTCCAATTACTGCAGGAGTTCAGACATAAACTCTTAACGGAAACCAAGGAGTCCAACTCCACCAGTATCTTCATCTAATTTTTCAGTCTTGAAATACAGAGGGAATGATAACTGCATCGTAGACAGGAGAAAGCTTTTAACATACTATGATATATATATATATATATATATGTACATATATATATATATATGTATATATTTATATATATATATGTATATATATACATATATATGTATATATATACATGTAAATATGTATATATATGTAATAGTATATATGTATATATATATATGTATGTATGTATATGTATTTATATATATGTATATATATATATATATATATATATACATATATATATATATATACACGAAACTCTTTGGGCTCCCAGACGAGACTGGAGAATATAGCAACCTGGTCATATCCACCCGTCGTCCTAAGTAAGGTCATTATATTCTTCAGCCTCGTCTAGGAGGTACGACGGGTCAAGTCCCATATGGAGGATCAAGCCTCAAGTGTTTCACACACATAAGTTAATCAAGGTAATAGACTGGTGACTCTGAACTACAGACCGGTGTCTCTAATAAGAATAACACGCATATTGCTAGAAGAGAGTAAAAGGTAAAAACCTGATGAACATCCAGAAAATAAAAAAAAAAATCCTGAAATCATAAGAGCATGAATTGAGAACATATAAGAAATACATGATAACCTAGCAGATGACAGACAAGAAAGAAGAGAATAAGTAGGCCGTTTATTTCTAGACTATAAGAAAGCTTTTGATGCAGTGCTACATAAAATGTTACTTAGTAAATTGGCGAAGCAAGCCGGGCAAAAGAAGAGGCATCAACATGTTTAAGTAAATACTAAAACAATACCTTGCAAAGTTCTGTAAAAGATAAAGAATTATGAGTGTAAGGGGCATGAAGACTAAGAAAAATTTATTTTTTTTGGAATGACTCTTTTACAGTATGAATGTAAAGTTTTAACTGTTACGTACAAACTCTTAAGTCCAGTGAAATAGTTTTTATTTCTTAGCACACCAGCCGTCTCCCACCGAGGCGAGGTGACTCAAAAGAGAAGAAACACTTTCACCATCACTCCTTCACTGTCTTGCCAGAGGAGCGCCGATAGTACAGTTCAGAAACCCCTCTAAACTGCAGTATCCCCATCCCTTCTTCAGAGTGCAGGTGCTATACTTTCCTCCTCCAGGATTCAAATGCAGCTAACCGGTTTCCCTGAATCTCTTAATAGGTATTACCCTGCTCACACTCCAACGCCCACCAAGTCATCAAAAGAAAACACTTGCTTCCACTCACTCTTACCTACAGTAACATGGTCACACACCTGTTGGATGTCCAAGCCCCTCGCATACAAAAACCTCCTTAGTCGCCTCCCTCCAACCTTTCCTAGGATGACACCTACCCCCGCCTTCCCTCTACTACATATTTATACACCCACCAAGTCATCCTATTTAGATCCATCCTCTCTAAATGTCTAAACGTCCTCAACAACCCCTCCTCAGCACGCTGGACAATACTTTTAATCTCCAAACTACGAAGACTGCATAATAATCACACCATACACTGCCTTTAAACGCGACATTTTCACTGCCTCCAATGTTCTCGCTGCAACATTCACAACCATGCTTCACACCCATATATGTGCTCGTACAACTATACTCTCGTACATTCCATTTATATATATATATATATATATATATATATATATATATATATATATATATATATATATATATATATATATATATATATATATATATATATAGAATGTATATATATATATATATATATACATATATATATATATATATATATATATATATATATATATATATATATATATATATATATATATATATATATATATATATATATATATATATATATATATATATATCGTGCCAAAAAGATAAAACGCGATTTTGCCTTAAATAGCAACGCTCTTCTTGACGATTAAGGCAAGCTAATATTTGTGTGTAATAATTTCGCAAAAAATCATTCTGAGCCTAACGAAAAAAAATATATTTTATTGTGTTTCTTTATTATTAAATTATTGTAAACTTACCTAAAATATATTAAGTTGGATCAGGCTAAATTGAATTGAGCGTGTTATAATAAAGTTAGGTAAGTTTCCTAAGGTTCCTTTGGTATAAAATTATTAATTTTTACATTAACATAAATGAAAAATATATCTTTAAATTTATAAGAGAAAACTTTAGGAAGAGCGTAATTTTAAATGAGTTCTCTCTAATTGACCAGTTTTACCTATTCGGCACGACATATATATATATATATATTAAATATAAAGCTTAATTCGTCTAAACTTGCTAGTCATATTTATAAATACATTTATATACACTAAACGCATATATTCGTCCCATGGTATTTTAGATAACATTATTATTATTATTATTATTATTATTATTATTATTATTATTATTATTATTATTGTTGTTGTTGTTGTTTTATTCACGAAAGGCGCTAAAACCCGAGGTGGTCATACAGTGCCTGAGGAATGAAAGTCAGTCAGGTTTATTCCATGGAGGCAGGGAAGTTCCAGTTCCCCTGCTCAGGAGTCGCTCACCAGCATCAAGGCGCCTCCCACCTTGAAGAGAACCTAAGGTAATAAAACTAACATCCCCTGCAGGTATTAGTCTTTATTTAAGCTTGAAGACCACTGTGAGAGAGGACGAGCAGGAACCACCCTCCCTGTATGGCTGTTACGCCCCACAGTTGAAAGTTGGGTAACAGTTTGCCAGTGTCTGTGTCTGCACACACACACACACACACACACACACACACACACACACACACACACACACACACACACACACACACACACACACACACACACACACACACACATACACACCATGTGTAGCTATTGATTCTGCAGAGGCGATGCATGAGGACAATGCGGGGAAGACAGGAGCCAAAGAGGCGCTGTAAGGCGCACCTTGATTCACCTAGGGCAGTGGTTCCCAAACTTTTTCAGCTTGTTACCCAATTTAACATGCCACATAAAGCATGTTACCCCTTTCACAAAATGTTGTTATTATTGATATATATGGCTAAACGTGAACGTGTACAGCCTCGCATACTCTGCTAATCCTAGCAAAACCATTGAAAACGTAAGAACCACACATACATTATATATAAAATTAATAATAGCTACAAATTCACAGTAACAGTGGGTAAATACTAACTATATACTGCACAGGGCAGTACACATACATACCAGCTTATGTCTACCTCGGCTGATGCTCACAGATAAACTGACAGTGTGAAATAGAGGCAGCCTCAGGAAATGAGTGACGCGTACTGGACAGGTCGATCTGGGCTACTGAGTGACTTTTGTCCTGAAGCATACTTGTCAAAATACTTTTGGGTTTCCACACACTTAGCTATATATTTCTTCTTTTCTAATACTGTATATTAGTTTTTGATGTTTATTGTTATTTGGTTTAACTTTATTACTTACTTATAATAGGTTTACTTTACAACTTTATATACTAAGACAAAGTTAACAATAATCCTCATACCGGGTACCGCATTGTTTTCTTGATTTTCAGAATTCATAACTTTTTTTCTGTCACCCCTCCATTACCCCCCAAAAATGGTTAAATTACCCCCAGGGGGTAATTTACCCCCAGTTTGGGAACCACTGACCTAGGGGAACACCATGAAGTGTGTACCTCGTAGTGTACATACGCTGAGAGTTTGTGTTGATCCCTGTTTTAGGGACTAAAATATTCTTAACTGGTGGTGAACATGGGGAGTTGAGACCCCTTGTGTAGTCGATAGACTTTAAACCTCATTAACCAGGTAACTAACTACTTGGGATAACAATGACGCATGAAGCAATGTTAACCTTTATTATGAAGCTTTATAAAGTTAACTTGAGAAATTATTATTTTATTATATTCATGGGGAATCGATAAACCCGTAGGAGTTATACAGAGCCTGAGAAACGTGGAGGTAGTAAGGTTCGATCCAAGGAAGGGCAGGAGAGAACCCTCGAAGGGTTTACTTAAAGCTTTTCTTGAGTGAAACGCTTTGATAAAATCTTGTGATGTTTCACACGCATCGCCTCGTTTCTTCTCCTGCCTTGATGCAGCTTATAGCAAAGATTAAAGTTATATTGGTACTGCTCCAAATTTATCACCACATTTTACTTCTAATAAAAGTATTGTGAAAATATGCGTCCATATTTATCATTATATATATCAGTAGTTGCTGGAAACCGAAGAAACCAGATGTTTGTTGCACTATTTTGCCAGCACTTACGAGGGCATGTCATTTATTATTATTATTATTATTATTATTATTATTATTATTATTATTATTATTATTATCTTCCCTGATGTATGACCCGTACGTGCCATACAGCAGGTAAAATGTGAGCAGGTGTGTGTGTGTGTGTGTGTGTACTCACCTATTTGTACTCACCTATTTGTGGTTGCAGGGGTCGAGTCCTAGCTCCTGGCCCCGCCTCTTCACCGGTTGCTACTAGGCCCTCTCTCTCCCCGCTCCATGAGCTTTATCAAACCTCGTCTTAAAACTGTGTATGGTTCCTGCCTCCACTACGTCATTTTCTAGGCTATTCCACTGCCTTACAACTCTATGACTGAAGAAATACTTCCTACTATCTCTCTGACTCATTTGTGTCTTCAACTTCCAATTGTGGCCTCTTGTTTCTGTGTCCCCTCCCTGGAACATCCTGTCTTTGTCCACCTTGTCTATTCCACGCAGTATTTTATATGTCGTTATCATGTCTCCCCTGACCCTCCTGTCCTCCAGTGTGGTCAGGCCGATTTCCCTTAATCTTTCTTCATAGGACATTCCCCTTAGCTCTGGAACTAACCTTGTCGCAAACCTTTGTACTTTCTCTAGTTTCTTGACGTGCTTTATCAAGTGCGGGTTCCAAACAGGTGCTGCATACTCCAGTATGGGCCTGACATACACGGTGTACAGTGTCTTGAATGATTCCTTACTAAGGTATCGGAATGCTGTTCTCAGGTTTGCCAGGCGCCCATATGCTGCAGCAGTTATCTGATTGATGTGTGCTTCCGGAGACATGCTCGGTGTTATACTCACCCCAAGATCTTTCTCCTTGAGTGAGGTTTGCAGTCTTTGGCCACCTAGCCTATACTCTGTCTGTGGTCTTCTGTGCCCTTCCCCTATCTTCATGACTTTGCATTTGGCAGGATTAAATTCGAGAAGCCATTTGCTGGACCAGGTGTCCAGTCTGTCCAGGTCTCTTTGAAGTCCTGCCTGGTCCTCATCAGATTTAATTCTCCTCATTAACTTCACATCATCTGCAAACAGGGACACTTCTGAGTCTAACCCTTCCGTCATGTCGTTCACATATACCAAAAATAGCACTGGTCCTAGGACCGACCCCTGTGGGACCCCGCTCGTCACAGGTGCCCACTGTGATACATCATTACGTACCATGACTCGTTGTTGCCTCCCTGTCAGGTATTCTCTGATCCATTGCAGTGCCCTTCCTGTTATATGCGCCTGATGCTCTAGCTTCTGCACTAATCTCTTGTGAGGAACTGTGTCAAAGGCCTTCTTGCAGTCCAAGAAGATGCAATCAACCCACCCCTCTCTCTCTTGTCTTTCTTCTGTTATTTTATCATAAAACTCCAGAAGGTTTGTGACACAGGATTTGCCTTCCGTGAATCCGTGCTGGTTGGCATTTATACTCCTGTTCCGTTCCAGGTGCTCCACCACTCTCCTCCTGATAATCTTCTCCATAATTTTGCATACTATACACGTCAATGACACAGGTCTATAGTTTAGTGCCTCTTTTCTGTCTCCTTTTTTGAAAATGGGAACGTGTGTGTGTGTGTGTGTGTGTGTGTGTGTGTGTGTGTGTGTGTGTGTGTGTGTGTGTGTGTGTGTGTGTGTGTGTGTGTGTGTGTGTGTGTGCGTGTGTGTGATCGTGGTACAATCTATGATACGTTATGTGGGCTGTGTAAATATTTCATACCCCGGGAGAATGGCTCCCACAGCAATCACTGCCTCGCACATAGGGCCGACAATGAGCAATATACATAATGCATCCGCCAAAGCATTAACAATTCAAACAATAGCGAGCACTGAAAACAAATACTCTTTAATGTTCGCTATTGCCTCCTAGTCTAAACTTGTTTACCGTTGAGGCTTGTGACGTTGTTTATAAATATAAAATGAAAACGTAATGAGTTGTCGTTATTTGAATGCTGCGTGATATTGTAAACAGGTGGCACGTGTTGTTTGAACACGTGCCAAGTGGTGTGTAAACACCCAACACGTGCTGGGTGTTTATCTAAAACGTGCTCTGTTGAGCGGGAGGCCTCACTGACGAGCTCAGCGCTGTTGTTGGCCTCTAGAATACGCTGTCAGGAGAAAAAATAGTTTATCCAATATAGGAAAATACAACAAAGTCAAACAGTATGATTTATTTCTATAGAGATCCTCCTTCCCTAGGAAGCATCTTACAACAATCGACTGACATCTAAGTACCTAAGCATCCCTAAGGGAACATGGGAAGTAGGTGTACGGAGGCCTACCTGAAGGTTGTTCGGGGGAGGGGGGTCAACACCACTGTGGCCCGGTCATCGACCAGGCCTGCCGGTGGATCAGGGCTTGATCAACCAGTCTGTTACTGCTGGCCAAGCGCAATCCAACGTAAGAACCACAGCCCAGGTGATCGGGCACTGCCTATCAGTCTTGCCTAGCTCGGGTATCGAATCGTTTAAATATACCATGTCTGATTATTTTAAAAGAAGGAAATTAGGAATGTCAGAGATGATGAAATTTTAACAGCAGAATGAATAAGACACAAGTGCAACACTCGACTATCATCTGGAGCATGACGTGAATAAGGACCATCATATTGACGGGGGGAACGCTAAACCCATCGGGGTCATACAGGTAGAAGCGTAGCTCTTATTCCTTTGACCAAGTACTGGCATCAGTGAACCAGCCCCTTGTTTCCCTCTTAAAGAGAGAGAACAGAGAGAAGCCTGAAATAATATACACGGAAAATACTCTCAAAGCTTGACCCTAATCCGCACACTTACTGAAGTGAAAGATGCAAGAGGAAATACAGAGTAAAGCGAGTAAAAATCAAGGGTGCCATAAGCACAACTTATTACTACCAGATATAAAAAAAATTATCTTAATGAAGGTAAAAATTTTTAAGAAAAAAACAGAACCACTATATAGAAAAGGAAAATTATTTATGTTGTGATTACTATTAAGGCCGTCGAGCCTACAGCAACAACAGCCTGAGGCAGCGGCTCAGACACCAAACAATCCTCGAAACAAGCCACGGGTATTGTCAGATATGTTCTAAAAATCTAGAAACATGACTGCAATCATACAAAATATATTTCGAAATTATATTAATTAACCGCTTCTTCCTGTTATTGTTTTATTTAGTTATTTTCATTGTTTTTGCTAATCTTGTTTCGTTGTTTTTGTTGATGTCTGCTCCTAGACGAGGCCAGGCAACATCCGCGACTCAACTCCTTCAGCGACTTCGGTAATAGCATGAGACCCACGTCGTACCGGATGACTTATCGCTCATCTATCTAGCCACACGTTGCACCAGTCTCATGCTGAGCTACCTGCTTCAGTTTCCTGCTCTTGGCTCACGACTTCAGCTACCTCAGAAGCTGCAGCATCTCCGTCACACGACTTCACTTGCTTTAGGACCTAGGAAACCTATAGTAAGAGCACTATAGTAATATCAATGTGTGTAACAGGACTATATTAAGACTACTATGTGTAATAACACTGTAGTAATAACACTACAGTAATAAAACTACAGTTAAGTCACTATAGTATTACATAATCCTTGGCTACCATACTAACCAGCTACGCCTTAGCTTAAATTATTGTAACTTGTAGGTTACCTGTAGTCGCCTCTGGAGATTGCAGGCTTGGTCAATCAGGCTGTTAGCCCCAGACGCCCGCAGTCCAATGAATGCACCACAGCCCGGCTGATGGGGAACAGTTTTCAGGAATTTGTCGAGTTCACTCTTAAATACAGCCAGGGGTTTGCTGGTATCCCCCTGTATGCATAAAGGAAGCACTGATGAGTAAAGGCTCCATTGTACTTATTGCGTTCTATCCCAGTTTACTAATAACTCACTCCCCTGCCTCAACCTTACTGTTCATATATGTAATGATTTCGGTGTGCAAATTTGGGATCAATTCCTCCAGAATCTTCCTGGTATACGTTTATCTTGTATCTTTCGTATATTGTTTAGACTGTCCAGAAATGAATGCATCCCTACAACTAGAGTGCGCAGGTTCGAATGTTAGCATACACAGTACACACACACACACACACACACACACACACACACACACACACACACACACACACACACACACACACACACACACACACACACACACACACACACACACACACAAACACACATATCCCTTTGACTCATCTGAGTCAAAGGGAGGTTAGGTAGTATTTCTTCAATCATAGAGTTGTCAGGCAGTGGAATAGCCTACAAAGTGACGAGGGGAAGCGGGAACCATACATAGATTTAAGACGAGGTTTGATAAAGCTCATGGAGCAGGGAGAGAGAGGACCCAATAGTAATCAGCGAAGAGGCGGGGCCAGGAGCAATGACTCGACCCCTGCAACCACAAATAGGTGAGCACACACACACACGCACACACACACACACACACACACACACACACACACACACACACACACACACACACACACACACACACACACACACACACACACACACACACACACACACACACACTTTGCATTTTCTTGGACTGCAAGAAGGCGTTTGACACAGTACCACACAAGAGATTAGTGCAAAAACTGGAGGACCAAGCAGGGATAACAGGGAAGGCACTGCAATGGATCGGGGAATACTTGTCAGGAAGACAGCAGCGAGTAATGGTACGTGGCGAGGTGTCAGAGTGGGCACTTGTGACCAGCGGGGTCGCACAGGGGTCTGTCCTAGGACCAGTGCTGTTTCTGGTATTTGTGAACGACATGACGGAAGGAATAAACTCCGAGGTGTCCCTGTTTGCAGATGACGTGAAGTTGATGAGAAGAGTTCATTCGATCGAAGACCAGGCAGAAATACAAATGGATCTAGACAGGCTGCAGACCTGGTCCAGCAACTGGCTCCTGGAGTTCAATCCCACCAAGTGCAAAGTTATGAGGATTGGGGAAGGGCAAAGAAGACCGCAGACGGAGTGCAGTCTAGGGGGCCAGAGACTACAAACATCACTCAAGGAAAAAGATCTTGGGGTGAGTATAACACCAGGCACATCTCCTGAAGCGCACATCAACCAAATAACTGCCGCAGCATATGGGCGCCTGGCAAACCTCAGAACAGCATTCCGACATCTTAATAAGGAATTGTTCAGGACCCTGTACACCGTGTACGTTAGGCCCACATTGGAGTATGCGGCACCAGTTTGGAACCCACACCTAGCCAAGCATGTAAAGAAACTAGAGAAAGTGCAAAGGTTTGCAACAAGACTAGTCCCAGAGTTAAGAGGTATGTCCTATGAGGAGAGGTTAAGGGAAATCAACCTGACGACACTGGAGGACAGGAGAGATAGGGGGGACATGATAACGACTTACAAAATACTGAGAGGAATTGACAAGGTGGACAAAGACAGGATGTTCCAGAGACTGGACACAGCAACACGGGGACACAGTTGGAAGCTGAAGACACAGATGAATCAAAGGGATGTTAGGAAGTATTTCTTCAGCCACAGAGTAGTCAGGAAGTGGAATAGTTTGGGAAGCGATGTAGTGGAGGCAGGATCCATACATAGCTTTAAGCAGAGGTACGATAAAGCTCATGGTTCAGGGAGAGTGACCTAGTAGCGACCAGTGAAGAGGCGGGGGCCAGGAGCTTTGAATCGACCCCTTCAACGTCAACTAGGTGAGTACACACACACACAGAGGAATAGATTCAGAGGTGTCCCTATTTGCAGATGGTGTGAAGTTGATGAAGAATTCAATCGGACGAGGACCAGGCAGAACTAAAGAGGAATCTAGACCGGCTGCAGGCCTGGTCCAGCAACTGGTTCCTCTAGTAAGTCTAGTTCAACCCCACCAAGTGCAAAATCATGAAGATTAGGGAAAGGCAAAGAACACTACCTGTTACCTGGAGGTTATTCCGGGGATCAACGCCCCCACGGCCCGGTCCATGACCAGGCCTCCCGGTGGATCAGGGCCTAATCAACCAGCTCCTAACCTAACCTAACCTAACCTAACCTAACCTAACCTACTGCAAGGGTGTCCCACCGAATCACTGCTTCAGTAAACCTGGGGTCTTGAGCTCCTACCACGTCTCTCAAGCATTCGGGGACAATCTTCTTGACTACGTAAGGAAACTAGAGAAAGTGCAAGAGTTTGCAACAAGACTACCCTCGGAGCTAACGGGCATGTCCTACGAGGAGAAGTTAAAGGAAATCGACCTGCACTGTGAAGAAACGACAAGGTAGACAGAGACAGGATGTTCTAGAGATGGAACACAGCAACAAAGCCAAACACGAAGAACTATGAACAGAAACCTAGTAGCAGAAAATTTTCTCCAACAACCCCCCTATATATTCTACATATGCTTTATTTAAAAACAAGTAAAGTTTTCCATCCTTCCAGGGTAGCATAGTGGCTCCATCAGGACGCTTTTGACTTCCGTCAAACCTCTGCACATTGACCTCCTCATGTCTGGCATACTTCCCTTCTACTGTGTGACTCACGAGACCATGAAGTGATCGTTGCTGGAGGAGTCTGCAAGGGTGTCCCACCGAATCACTGCTTCAGTAAACCTGGGGTCTTGAGCTCCTACCACGTCTCTCAAGCATTCGGGGACAATCTTCTTGACTAATGCACTGGAAGCCAAACACGAAGACAGAAAAGCAGGTAAAGCTACATGCGTTGCTTTGCGCACCCCTATAACCCCCAGTCACACTGGGAGGGTTGCCTGATCCCATTGCTGATCCTCTAGTGATAGGTTCAATGCCTTCTTAAAAGTTGATCTCAGGTGTGCGTCATATTCGTCGAGTATTGGGTTGTCAAAAGAGGGTGCACACTCAGGAAGTGAGTCTTGGCATAGTAAGACACCTTGTGAGGAGATATAGAGCATCATGGGCATCAAGAACGCCTATTCTCTCCTCCATTCTCTTCAGGTCATTCAATTTGTCCTTGAGGACAGTGTCGATGTCCTAGTGACCCAGCGGTGCTCCCAAGAGGGTACTGTTGGACGGAGTGGTAGTAGAGACTTCCGGGAGGATTCTTCGCATGTCATTGATTATTTCCTGGTTCACAGTGATGATTTCACACTTGGAGGGATTGAGGATGAGTCCCAAGTCTTCTCCCTGTGTTTTCACCAGTTGTAGGTTCTCTAACAGGGACTCTTCAGTACCTGCCAGAATGCCATCATCCAGGTACCAGATGTTGAGTTCGCTGCGTAGGCTGGACGTTAGTTCTCTTACTGCCAAGCAGAAGAGAAGCGGAGCGAGTGGGTCACCCTGCTGAACACCCTCTAATAAGAGAATTTCATGTTCTCCAAACAAAAAAATTGAGGGTTTGCTGTAGCCGGCTGAAATTAAGGGAAAAAGACTGAGGAACCGATCCCGAACAGCCGGCAAGACATCTCTCCTCACCATATAAAAGGCATATATAAAATCATGTATATATATATATATATATATATATATATATATATATATATATATATATATATATATATATATATATATATATTTATATATGTCTCATTTTAGAGACCAGTCGTACATTATGATAATATTATTTACTTAAGGAAAGCGTGCGTCGCAACAACCTAAATTCATCTCAGCCACACTCCTGTTCTCTGAAAATTAAATTTAATTTTGATTCCTTAATTAATTTAGCGTACAGGAAAATATTCGTTCAACACTTAATGAGTTCTGAGGCAGAATACATGGTGAAGGTTTCTTCATTCTCGCTGTCGCAGGCAGAATGCCTCTGCAATGCATATGTTAATTTGTGTGTTAATGGAAGAAAAGTTCATTTTAACCCCCCCTCCTGTAACCACGAACAAGTGGTATTTAATCAATAACAAATTGCAGCTACCCAGGGGATCGTGTTGCTTTAGCCCGCCTCGTGGGAAGAAAGCGAAAATTCACGACACTCTAAACCACTGGACCATACAATGAGCCTAGCAAACTAGTAGAATGGAATTAGCTCTGAGGCAACCATACCATCGTACGTCCTCGCAACATGAAGCAAGTCTAGTTCGCTAGGTTCATGATGCTTGTAGGATTGTATGGTCCAGTGATTTAGAGCGTCGTGAATTTCCGCTCTCTTCCCACTAGGCTGGCTAAAACAATAAGGGTTCGATTCGTCGGCTAGCCGCAGTGGGTAAAAATAGCCAGTGAGCAAGAACTCATTTAAAATTAAATCCTTTCTAAAATTTTCTCTTGTACGTTTAAAGATATATTTTTTCATTTACGTTAATGTAGAAATTAATAATTTTGCACCAACAGAACCTTAGAAAACTTACTTAACCTTATTATAACAAGCGCAATTTAATTTAGCCTAATCCAACTAATTATATTTTAGATAAGTTTACAATAATTTAATAATAAACGAACACAATGAAATACATATTTTTCGTTAGGTTCAGAATGATTAGAGGGAGCCAAGGCCGGGCCACCACTTGGAAAAGGCCCGGGCCGGGAGAATACCGGCTAATCTTTAATAATAATAAAACAGAATGATTTTTGTGAAATTATTGCATACATAAACTTTGGCATCCCTTTGTGGAAAATTGCATTTATCTGAATGTAACTCATTATGTGCATAACAGTAAATGATAACAAAGATAATTATTATTTATCAGAGTTACATAGACAAGTAGGAATTTGGGACACCTAGGTCGCAAAAATGTCCCCCTTCGATACCTACCACTGTCATATCCACAAGTTGCTCTGGACCTATTAATTAAATGAAATATACATACACCAGGAATACTGGTAAATATATAAATTTGTGGACTGTATATTAAAAATAATAAATGGTTATATATATACACAATTACATAACAGAAGGAAAATATATCTTAATATCACTCACCAATTTGACTGGATATTAAGTTGTATCATACTCAGAAAAACCTCACTAACTAAATCTATGAAAATAATGCTGGCCAGAATTACACACAAATCTAGAGAGCTTATCTGAGGTTCCTGGAGCTGTCTTGTCCAGTCGTCTGATATCTCAAGTTATGCAGGAATGCACATTCACCAATTTCGCCTCCTATTTGAGAGGTGTCAACACAATTTTAACCTCTAGAGCACGAAAAATTCTTCCCATTACACCAACGTTTGTACAAAATTCAAAACCAAGATGGCGAGTCTCCTGCCCAAACGCAGGCTTTCCATTTTCTATGGCAATTATTATTAAATACAGTATAGGCCATCTATTTACCTATAAATTACCGTATTTCCGGAAAATATATACAGTATTTTCCACACTGCGGCCGGCTGGAGTTCGTTGCTAAACGACTCAAATTACTCCTTCCTTTAGGAGACGATTCCAGCCAGTTCTGGCTTGAGTGGCTGTTCTCCTAGTAGGTCTTACTTGGATTTCATTTTCCGGCATCACTTGGTCAGCGTTATCTTTCATATCACTCGTGTCACTTTCCCTCAGATTTTCATTTACTTTTGATTGAACACCTAACTCCAAGGGAATCAATTTATTAATTGTGCACAAACTTTCCTGGCCACGACACAACACTTTGACATTCCTGACAACACCTTGTGCATCTGGGTACAATGTCAATACTTTGCCCAGAGGCCACAATGTTCGATGTTGTTCAGTGTCAATTAACACAATGTCACCTGGTTGAATGGTCTGTCGATTTACTGCCTCTGTCGCACCATAAAAGTGTTCACATAATGTGAGAAGATATTCCTTATGCCACACATTAGACCAATGATCAATTACTTTATTTAACATTTTAAATTTATTACACAACACTGCCGCATCATTGTAATCTTCATCACTTTCTTCTGGATTATCTCTATAGACAGGGGCAGCTTCCAATTTCCTTCCACATATTAGATGAGAAGGTGTTAATACATCTGCATCAGGTGTATCACTCATGTACGAGAGAGGCCTATTATTTATACGATTTTCAGCCTCCACTAACACTGCACGGAATTCTTCCAAATTAATTCTCTTCCGGTGTAGTACTTTGCGGAGACACCTCTTCACTGTGCCTATCAGTCTTTCGTACAGCCCCCCCTGCCAAGGGGCTCTAGGAGTAATAAATTTCCAGGTACACCCTCGCTGGGTTAACAGAGATTGAACATCGTTGCTAATATTTAATTCTATCAAGTGTTGAGCACCTGCTACAAAATTTGTGGCATTATCCGAAATCATCAACCTCGGACAGGATCTCCTAGCTGCAAATTTTCGAAACAGCTGTATAAACTGTTCTGCAGACAAGTCCTGTGCCACTTCTAAATGAACTGCCCTAGTAGCAGTACAGGTGAACAAACAAACATACACTTTCAGTGGAACACCATTTGACGTACCTGTTAAAATTATTGGACCACTATAGTCTACACCTGTTACATCAAATGGTTTCACTAATTGTACACGCTCCTTTGGCAATGGTGGAGGACCTGGGTACATATAGGATCTGGCATCCACACGACGACATATTACACAAGATTTAATCACCCTTTTTACATTTTGCCGTCCTTGTGGAATCCAGAAAGTTTCCCTAATAGGGGGTGTGTGGACCAGGTGTTTACAGTGAAACATATAGGTGAACAGTATTTAGATAAGGCTAAAGAGGTCTTTGTGGCATTTATGGATTTGGAAAAGGCGTATGACAGGGTGGATAGGGGGGCAATGTGGCAGATGTTCCAGGTGTATGGTGTAGGAGGTAGGTTACTGAAAGCAGTGAAGAGTTTTTACGAGGATAGTGAGGCTCAAGTTAGAGTATGTAGGAAAGAGGGAAATTATTTCCCAGTAAAAGTAGGCCTTAGACAAGGATGTGTGATGTCACCGTGGTTGTTTAATATATTTATAGATGGGGTTGTAAGAGAAGTAAATGCGAGGGTCTTGGCAAGAGGCGTGGAGTTAAAAGATAAAGAATCACACATAAAGTGGGAGTTGTCACAGTTGCTCTTTGCTGATGACACTGTGCTCTTGGGAGATTCTGAAGAGAAGTTGCAGAGATTGGTGGATGAATTTGGTAGGGTGTGCAAAAGAAGCAAATTAAAAGTGAATACAGGAAAGAGTAAGGTTATGAGGATAACAAAAAGATTAGGTGATGAAAGATTGGATATGAGGTTGGAGGGAGAGAGTATGGAGGAGGTGAATGTATTCAGATATTTGGGAGTGGACGTGTCAGCGGATGGGTCTATGAAAGATGAGATGAATCATAGAATTGATGAGGGGAAAAGGGTGAGTGGTGCACTTAGGAGTCTGTGGAGACAAAGAACTTTGTCCTTGGAGGCAAAGAGGGGAATGTATGAGAGTATAGTTTTACCAACGCTCTTATATGGGTGTGAAGCATGGGTGATGAATGTTGCAGCGAGGAGAAGGCTGGAGGCAGTGGAGATGTCATGTCTGAGGGCAATGTGTGGTGTGAATATAATGCAGAGAATTCGTAGTTTGGAAGTTAGGAGGAGGTGTGGGATTACGAAAACTGTTGTCCAGAGGGTTAAGGAAGGGTTGTTGAGGTGGTTCGGACATGTAGAGAGAATGGAGTGAACCAGAATGACTTCAAGAGTGTATCAGTCTGTAGTGGAAGGAAGGCAGGATAGGGGTCGGCCTAGGAAAGGTTGGAGGGAGGGGGTAAAGGAGGTTTTGTGTGCGAGGGGCTTGGACTTCCAGCAGGCATGCGTGAGCGCGTTTGATAGGAGTGAATGGAGACAAATGGTTTTTAATACTTGACGTGCTGTTGGAGTGTGAGCAAAGTAACTTTTATGAAGGGGTTCAGGGAAACCGGCAGGCCGGACTTGAGTCCTGGAGATGGGAAGTACAGTGCCTGCACTCTGAAGGAGGGGTGTTAATGTTGCAGTTTAAAAACTGTAGTGTAAAGCACCCTTCTGGCAAGACAGTGATGGAGTGAATGATGATGAAAGTTTTTCTTTTTGGGGCCACCCTGCCTTGGTGGGAATCGGCCAGTGTGATAATAAAAAAATAATAAAAAATTGTACCCCACCATGCATTACATTTTTTTTGGGCATTTAGAACAATCAAATTTGTTAGATGATGAGTTTTGAGCAGTAAGATAGGGTGTTTAGCTTAATCACCCAATTCAGTATTTTGTAACCTACCTCTGCACCTAATTACACTGTTCTCTAAATACAGCCCCAATTTCTCTATTATGGAACCTTTCACAATTTTTCTTTCCATCATCAATTTAATCTTATTTCCATAGATTTCCTCCTGTACCCTCTTTATCCAATATTCAAGAGGATGTGAAAACTTATATGAAATATTCATCTTGTTTAGAAATTTAAACACCAATTTAGTTACATTGATTAGTTTGGGTAAAGAAGAATACCTATTTATATCAATGGCTAAGGAAGGACAAACTATTGGAGCGGTGGTCACAGTAATTTCAACAGGAGCAATATACGCCTTTTGTACAGGCCAATTAGCTTTATTTACCAACCAGCTCGGTCCTTTAAACCATGATACAGCATTTACAAATTTAGCATAAGGTAAACCTCGAGACAAGAAATCAGCTGGATTCTCCTCACCAGGTATATGATTAAATGTTAACATATGCTGACCCAAACTATTATACGTCTCTTGCATCTGATTAATTTCAGCGACTCTGTTTTGTACGTACACAATTTTACTGTTTCCATTACGAATCCATTGTAAGGATACCTCATTATCAGACTAAATTACAGTGTCGCTAATATTTATCTCCTGCAACTTATTTCATATATAATTAGCTAATTTGACACCTACATAAATGGCTGTTAATTCCAACTGAGGTAAGTACCTGATTTAATTGGAGACACTTTAACCTTAGACATAAGAGAAATAACACTATTACATTGAAGGTAAGCAACTGCTCCATATGCCAATTTTGAAGCATCACAAAAAATGTGGAGTGCATTTTTCCCATTTGGATTGGCCACCTGGCGTGGGAACTCCAACAATGGAATTTTTTCATAATCACCAATTAATTCATCCCACCTGTTAATCAATTCCTCAGGTAGAATTTCATCCCAAGCACATTTAAGTTTCCATGCTTCCTGTATTAATAATTTCCCTCTTAGAGTAAGGGGTGACACTAAACCTAGTGGATCAAAACATTTGGAAACTTCAGCAAGCAAAACTCTCTTAGTTAATTTATTTGGCATACTGTAATTATTAGGTTTTAACATTAACAAATCTCTCAGTATCCCAAGTTAATCCCAATACATTACCACATTTTGGCACTTCATCTCCAGGGTAATCTTTACTTATTTTGTCCTTTAATTTGGACGAATTACTATTCCATTCCCTCAGAGGCATACTGGCACTTTGCATTATTTTATTAGCCTCTCCATAAGTCATTAACAGTTCCTCTTCAGTTGACGTCACACCTAGGAAATTGTCCACATAAAATTGTTTGCTCATTACCTTACTCAATGGACTTTCCATACGTTTAAGGTGTGCATTTATAGTCGCTTGAAGTAGGAACGGACTGGATGTAGCACCAAATAATACACTCCTAAAGCGAAAGGTTTTCAGAGGGCTAAATGGGTCACTAGGATTCTCAGGCCATAAGAAGCGGGTACAATCCCGGTCAGCCTCTTGTAAACCCACTCTTAGGAAAGCTTTACTAATGTCAGCCATAAAAGCATAATGCTTCACTCTGAAATTTAATAAGATATCTCCTAATTTTTCCGTCAACGACGGACCTGTCATCAAACAGTCATTTAAACTAGGTACATTTTTGTTACTCCTGGCACTACAATTAAACACAATCCTCAAAGGAGTAGTCTTAGAATCCTTCTTCACTCCGTGATGGGGCAAATAGTGACCATAAATTTTGGCTTGCTCAGGAGGTACCTCTTCTATAAATTTATTAATTAATTGTTCAGCAATTATATCATTATAGGCAGTTAACAATTCTGGTGTCTTACTCAGTTCGCGGAGCTGAGCCTATAACTGTCCATATGCCATTCTGTAATTAGTGGGCAATTCTGGATGGTTCAGTCTCCACGGAAGTCGTACGCAGTATTGTCCAGATTCAAATTTTACATCTCTCAGGTATTGCTCCTGAGTAAAAGAATCGTCTGGACTTTCTTCATATACTTTTATTCCAATGCTGTCTAATTCCCACAATTTATGCACTGGCTCAACACCATCCTCTATGGAAGAATTATACTGGGGTACGATTTCATGAGTAAGACACACAGTTATGGTATTTGTAGTTTCCTCTAGTCATGAATTATTATTACAAGGAGTCCTACCATACATTACATGGCCTCCTGCAGTCTTCAAAAGGGTGACACCACATTTCTTTACCATACCCTTTACAAAGGAGGCATAATAGTCACTACCTATCAAAATATTTATTGGGCCTACAGAATCATCATTTACACCAGAAGGTGCTAAATTTACATTATGTGAAAGTCTTTCTGTAGCTTTACTAAGTCCTACTGTAGATATTTTCTCTGGAAGTCTATCTACAATTACTGCATTAACACGTTATTTCTCATTGCCCAACCTGACAGTTACATAAACAGTGTCATACAATTGAACTCTTTTATCTGAGAGAAAACCAGATAATTTTCGAGTTGTAGGATCTCCCATCTGTACTTTCATACCATTAAGACATATACGTTTAATAAAAGTACGTTGGGATCCCTGGTCTAACAATGCAGTTACATTTTTTGATTTATGCCTTTTATCATCAATTTTTACCTGTAACACAGGCAAGGCTACTTCAGCAAAACCATCATTATTAACATTAGCAGCAATTTTTACATTAGCTACTGTTGTGTCAGGATTGTCAACATTATCATTATTATTAACATTATCATATAGACCCTTACACATGACTATATGGTGTCTTCCTTTGTGACATTGATAACAGAAGTTTAATTTGGCATAACAATCCTTTACATTGTGATTACCTAAACACCTGATACATCTGTCAAGCTCCTCCAATCTTTCAACTTTATCATTCCATGATTTGTATGCATTGCAATTCTTAGAAAAATGAGTACCCTTCCAGAAAAGAAAATCTCTCTTTTCTTTGACTGGTTTCTTATTAACTGGGCTACTCTTAGGAGGGTACTTATTCTTCTTACCTTGTGGAGAATCATTATTTCTGATTCCTGCTCCTTGATATGCCCCTATGTAACTCCTTTTAGGAAATGAATTTTGATTATTAACATTAGGATAATTTTTCCCTTTGTGAAACTTGGCAGATACCTCAAAGCTATCATGTGTTGCATCTTTAAAATGAGTTAGTTGGCTGGTCTGCAACTGAACAATTAATTCTTGTAGACCTAGTCTTATTTCCTCCAGACCAAAATAACCCTTGTGATATTTATTTGAGAGCCATTCAAGTGTTTTACAGCTTAATTTATTCTGTACCATGGCACTCAATAACCAGTCTGATTCCTTCAGATTATATTTATTACTTAAAGTTTTGAGAGTGCTCTCCAGTTTAACTCTAAACTGTTGTAAACCTTTGTAAGTGTGATCTGGAGATTTTAAATTAACAATAATATTCACTAGATCCAACTTTCTTTGTTCTATATTACCATAAGTGACCTTCAACAAGTCAACTGCTTCCTTGTAAGAGTCATCTACATTGGGAAAGGCTTGTATGAGTATGTGAGCATCTCCTCTTACCTGTCCTTTGAGGTAAAATAATTTAGTTACACAGGCTAGATCACTCCTATCATGCACAGCTGCTTTAAAAATTGACCAAAATTTCTCCCAATTTTCTCCAGGATTAAACACAGGCAAACACAATTCTGGGAGTTTTGGCAAAGACATATATTTGTTGGAGCAGACTGATTAACTGCCTGGTTTACACATTTTAATTTATTCAAGGCCTGACTTTTACAAGAAAGAATCTTTTCCTCTAATTCATAATACTGATTAATCATGAGATCTATTTCAGTCTCATCTACACAGTTTACTAATAAATCTCCTTCATATTTGTTGTAATATAATTTGTATGAATCATATGTATTACCTAAAGCATCTAAATACAATTTTAAATCATCAGTATTCACAGTTTCTTGATTCATTAATTCCAAGCACTTATTATATGCCTTGGTTACATGAACTTTTCTAGCCTGTAGTGATGCTTTCTTTACTCTATATTCCATATGTTTGTCTTCTATATTAATTTCCTCATTTTCAGCCATGATGCAATGTATTAAATTCAACTTAATAACACTGATTATGTACTAAATTATGCACTTTATAAAGGTAAATAGTACAACTTACCTTTGAATAAATCCTAGCTACTTGAGCTGAGCAATTACATATAAAAGATTGTAATATAAATTTTAAATGTACATTAATACAAACCTTTGGCCAGCATTGGCTTATCAAAATTAATATTATACAAATTAATAAATCCTTGTCAGAATTTGGCATAGCAAAATTAATATTATACACAATATAATCTTTAGACACACATTTCCTATCAGTTACACATACACTGATATAAATATTGGCCAGAATTGTCTTATCAAAATAATATTATACATATACATTAATATAATTAGCTACACTTGGCTTATCAAAATTAATATTGTAATAATTATAATCCACTACACATTCAGTAAATTTTTGAACTTAACATCCACCTCCTTCTGCAATATCACATATAATTATTAAGTAATTAACTAATTAATCACTTCACTAATTACCTCCGGTTCAAGAAGGACCAACGGGCAAATTAAATGTGGAAAATTGCATTTATCTGAATGCAACTCATTATGTACATAACAGTAAATGATAAAGATTATTATTTATCAGAGTTACATAGACAAGTAGGAATTTGGGACACCTAGGTCGCAAAAATGTTCCCCTTCAATCCCTACCACTGTCATATCCACAAGTTGCTCTGGACCTATTAATTAAATGAAATATACATACACCAGGAATACTGGTAAATATATAAATTTGTGGACTGTATATTAAAAATAATAAATGGTTATATATATACACAATTACATAACAGAAGGAAAATATATCTTAATATCACTCACCAATTTGACTGGATATTAAGTTGTATCATACTCAGAAAAACCTCACTAACTAAATCTATGAAAATAATGCTGGCCAGAATTACACACAAATCTAGAGAGCTTATCTGAGGTTCCTGGAGCTGTCTTGTCCAGTCGTCTGATATCTCAAGTTATGCAGGAATGCACATCCACCAATTTCGCCTCCTATTTGAGAGGTGTCAACACAATTTTAACCTCTAGAGCACGAAAAATTCTTCCCATTACACCAACGTTTGTACAAAATTCAAAACCAAGATGGCGAGTCTCCTGCCCAGACGCAGGCTTTCCGTTTTCTATGGCAATTATTATTAAATACAGTATAGGCCATTTATTTACCTATAAATTACCGTATTTCCGGAAAATATATACAGTATTTTCCACACCTTATTCGGCAAGAAGAACGTGCATCATCAGAAGCTATGCAGTGTTGCAAAAAGTAGAGTAGCAATAGGTGGGATGAGAGGCAGTTTTCTCAGTGTAAGGTAGCGTAGTGAGAGGAACTGACTGGCGTCACCACGCTATCTTAACTGATAAAACTTTGTCTCATTCTACCTGTTGCAACTCTTGCAACATTGCATTGCTCTTGATGACTCATGAAGACATGTGGAAGATCTTGAGTCGAAGAGTCCTATCCCCAGTGGCTTGTCCTGCATTGTTAAGATCTTCTGTCTGCGATTGTACTGCATATGTGTTGTGCCGAATAGGTAAAATTGGTCAATTAGGAAGAACTTATTTAAAATTAAGTCGTTTCTAGAATTTTCTCTTATACGTTTAAAGATATATTTTTTCATTAATGTCAATTCAAAAATTAATAATTTTGTAACAAAAGAACCTTAGAAAGCTTACCTAACCTCATTATAACAAGCGCAATTTACTTTAGCCTAATCTAACTAAATATATTTGTGTTCGTTTATTTAATAATAAAGAAACACAATGAAATATATTTCTTCGTTAAGTTCAGAATGATTTTTGCGAAATTATTGCATACACAAATTTTCACTTGTCATATTTGCCAAGAGAAGTGTTGCTATATAAGCCAAAGAAAACACAAAAATGAATACATTCGTACAAAATATCAAAGATTATGAATCTCCTCCAGCTCCTCCGAAGCCGGACCCGAGCCAAGTGTGCAGCAAGTATTCCCCCTCTGGATAGCCACGCTGAGGTCCTGCAACATGAAAGTGGCTGCCCTTGGGTCCCTGGTGGTGTCGATGATTTTGGAACCCTGTTGAATGAGCGATTATAATGCTGTGTTAGGTAAGACACATATGCAACAGTTAGGTATTTTATACCATTTTAATGTTGATTATAATGCTCAAATACACCGTGGGGGAGACAGAGTCAAAACTTTGGAATTTTTCGGTGTAAACTGTCTTCAGAAGCTAAATCATTCAATAAAGCGGCGAGAGTGAGCTAGGAATTCGAAGAATAAAAAAATCGAGTGGAGTAGCACATGTTTCAATGTTTTTTTTTCAGACTGAGGTTCGTACAAGCTTGCTTTGCAACGTGGCTGTGTAGATATCCACGCATTTACATAATGATAAACATGTACATGAATATATAAGTTCTAGAATGTCTGGGTATTGAACAGGAAATTGTTCTTGTGTAGCCGTGTAAAATTTATTTAGTGCTCATATGTGTTTTTTTTATGTGATATATTTGAACTGATATTAATTCATTTTTACTTTAACAATTATTGTGTCAAATTCGTTTTTTTTTTTATGACGGAAATTATATATCTTGTATCCCAGGTAGTCGTCTTACTCAGGCTTAGGAATAAGTGACTACTTTCCAAAGACTTAAAGCCAGGTAATTTTAATTAATTAAAATTTCTCCAGTCTCTTGATTCCCCCAGTTGGAAAAAGAAAAGGGAAGGAATCCAGAAAAATATAATAGCTTTCAGTAAGCTACTGTCTCCTCTAAGAGCTAGACTACCCAATCTTCTCTTCTCTCAGCTGTGCTTTATTTTTTCCCTTGTACAATTTGCTTCTGTACTCGCTCTACTCTGTAGTTATGGGTATTTCCTGTATCTGGCTCATTTCCATTCCCTTGGACCTAGTGGTGGGAACATGTCATATATTTCCCCTTGATTCTCTATCACCAGACTTCATTTTAATCCGTAGTTTCTCACTCTTATTCGTAGAAGAGAAAAAATAATGACTCATTTTCTAGTTTCACATAATTGTCAGTAAAAGTGGTTAAATATTTTATTTGGTGCTTCTTAAATTTATATAAGACAATGCGACCTGATGATCCAAACACCTTGAAACAGGGGTCTCAAGGCCTCAGTGAATGCTTACTTAGGCCATCAATTGCGCGTGAGGAATTAAAGTTGAAACTCAGGCATACAGTTTAATACCTAAACAAAAACTAAAATAGGCTTTAAGTATATATATATATATATATATATATATATATATATATATATATATATATATATATATATATATATATATATATATATATATTTATATATTTAGAAATATACACCTCCTGGTGTATAAACCCTGCTTGGTGAATGCAAGAAGCCAGCCAGCTTTAAGAGCAAGACCCCGCACACAACAGCTGACTGGGAAACACCCAAGACATTACTATTTAAGTAATAGAAACTCCGTGATTTGGAAAACTAGTCTTTTTTTTTTTTTTACAATCTGGTGGTCAGAATATGTAGCGAGCACCTGCAAACCCTTCGAAAGAGACTCCATTAATAGCCCTATAAGTAATCAAGAAAGATTGCTCAAACTATCTGGTCTCACTTAGTGGCCTCCCATGCATGTTACGCCACACTTAGAACGAGATGTTTACAAAAATCAACAGGACTTGACTAATGCATTGAATAAGTGCTGCACATAATTAGGGGCTTTACAAAATGTTTGCATACATATTGTAATTCCATATTAAGGTCAAATATCAAGCTGAAGCGCCCCAAGAAAAAAAAACTTATGTGATGTACTACTATTTTCATAACCTGGGTGTTCATTCACCCAATTTTTGGAGCCCGTCCTCCCAACTACAGACATCAATATTATTGTAAAAACAGTTCTCGTCGTTTGGTAACACTGCACAACTTGTTCAGCAGCACCACACAACTTGTTCAGCAGCACCACACAACTTGTTCAGCAGCACCACACAACTTGTTCACCACCACCACACAACTTGTTCAGCAGCACCACACAACTTGTTCAGCAGCGCCACACAACTTGTTCAGCAGCACCACACAACTTGTTCAGCAACACCACACAACTTGTTCAGCAGCACCACACAACTTGTTCAGCAACACCACACAACTTGTTCAGCAGCACCACACAACTTGTTCAGCAGCACCACACAACTTGTTCAGCAGCACCACACAACTTGTTCAGCAGCACCACACAACTTGTCCAGCAGCACCACGCAGCTTGTTCAGCAGCACCACGCAGCTTGTTCAGCAGCACCACACAACTTGTTCAGCAACACCACACAACTTGTTCAGCAACACCACACAACTTGTTCAGCAGCATCACACAACTTGTTCAGCAACACCACATAACTTGTCCAGCAGCACCACGCAGCTTGTTCAGCAGCATCACATAACTTGTCCAGCAGCACCATACAACTTGGCCACGATGGACTAATGAACTCAACCACAAGTTTGTGTAAGCAACTTCGTCCAAGTTTAATTTACTGATAATGGAACTCATCTTGAGCGTGGTTTCCCGTATTGTCTGGGAGTGGCTTCTAATGCCTCCCTCCAGACACCAAGGTCACTGCACGCCTCCAACACTCCACATTGTCTGGGAGTGGCTTCCTAATGCCTCCCTCCAGACACGAAGGTCACTGCACGCCTCCAACACTCCACATTGTCTGGGAGTGGCTTCCTAATGCCTCCCTCCAGACACCAAGGTCACTGCACGCCTCCAACACTCCACATTGTCTGGGAGTGGCTTCCTAATGCCTCCCTCCAGACACCAAGGTTACTGGACGCCTCCAACACTCCACATTGTCTGGGAGTGGCTTCCTAATGCCTCCCTCCAGACACCAAGGTTACTGGACGCCTCCAACACTCCACATTGTCTGGGAGTGGCTTCCTAATGCCTCCCTCCAGACACCAAGGTTACTGGACGCCTCCAACACTCCACATTGTCTGGGAGTGGCTTCCTAATGCCTCCCTCCAAACACCAAGGTCAATGCATGCCTCGACATTTACGTTATTCAAACTATTTTAAAGCGAAGTTTGCAATATTTTTTTTTGTTTGCTTTAAGTTTCCCTTGTGTGCGTTTCATTGTAACATTTTTCAACTCTTGAACTGATATAGTCATCGCCCTACTGAAACCTTCCAGCTCAGGCTGACAGGTCTCATTGTTCGGTTGTGATTTTCACTGGGAAACATGGTTTCCTCAAGGATCATACAAGGTCTGGGGGACGGAAGGTAATTTGGTTTGACCCAGGGAAGGCGAAGATAGTTCTATAAGATAGGGACATAAACTCTGTACTAGTATCATGGCAGCTCACATTCTTGTAGGAAGTTCTATCTCAAATCTTGTAAAACATGATATAGATCAGGGCATATACATACAGTTGCGTGTAATTTTAATATTTTTATTATTCAAACTTTCGTGTAAGTTTTTATGTCATAGATAAGAACTCTGGCTATGATAGGGCTGAAAGCATCATGAATATTGTCCTGTACCTGCGGGATACAGACTACTACTCCATAAACCTATTTCAGTTTTTTCAACTAATTTTTCTGTCTTGTATGTGCCAGTTGCTCTCTCCGTGTCAATGCCACCTACTTTGTATCTGACAATGCTCTTTGATCTACCTGTCTTGTCAAAGAAATGTTGTTCTACTGCAGTGTTTCTCAACTTTTAGTTAATGCTCCCTCCTCTAACGAACTAATCTCTGATCCATTTTTGCACACCCTCTCCCTGATGCCTACTTGTTCACAAAAGTATACTCTTTATTAAATGTGATACCTATTTCACACACACACACATCTCCCAAAATATAGTAATGGAAAGGAAGTTAATGGTATGGAATGCCAATGCAGATGGGATAACGAATAAGAGTGAAGTGTGGCAAGAACGAATCATTGATGCATCACCTGACATCATAGCACTAACAGAGACAAAACTTACAGAAATAATAACAGATGCAACCTTTCCACCTGGATATCAGATTATGAGGAAAGACAGAGAGAACAGAGGAGGGGAAGGAGTAGCACTGCTCATCAAAAACCAGTGGAGTTTTGAGGAAATGGGAGGAATGGACAGAAGGGAAACAGACGACTTCATTGTAGGAACACTTCAGACTGGGGGTCCAAAGGTGATGATAGCAGTGATGTATAACCCACCACTAAACAGCAGGAGAACAAGACAAAAGTAATAGGGCAATGGTGGATACACTAGCTGAAGTGGCCAGGAAGGCTCATATGGGTAGGACAAAATTACTTATAATGGGGAATTTCTATCATAAAGAGATTGACTGGGAAAACCTAGAGCCACATGGGGGACCAGAAACATGGAGGGCTAAGATGATGGAGACTGTATTGGAGAACTTCATGCACCAACATGTTAGGGATGCAACCAGAGAGAGAGAAGAGGATGTTGCAGCAAGGCAGGACCTCATATTCACTTTGAATAGTTCAGACATAGGGGATATCACACACGAAAGACCCCTTGGCGCTAGTGATCATGATGTCCTGAGTTTTGAATACCTTATAGAGTTAACAGTGGAGAATGCAGCAGCACGAGAACACCGAAAGAAGCCGAACTTCAAAAAAGGGGACTACATAGGAATGAGAAGTTTCCTGCATGAAGTGCAGTGGGAAAGAGAACTAGAGGGAAAGACAGTAAATGAAATGATGGAACTAGTGACCACTAAGTGCAGGGAGGCAGAAAAGAAGTTCATACCAA
>NC_091312.1:2147180-2189680 GCF_038502225.1 Cherax quadricarinatus | reverse complement strand
ACTCCAAAACTTTTTCTTATTTTCAACAAAATTTGTTGATTACATCTCACCCACTCTCTCATTTGCTCTCTTTTTACATTGCTTCACCACTCTCTTAACCTCTCTCTTTTTCTCCATATACTCTTCCCTCCTTGCATCACTTTTACTTTGTAAAAACTTCTCATATGCTAACTTTTTCTCCCTTACTACTCTCTTTACATCATCATTCCACCAATCGCTCCTCTTCCCTCCCGCACCCACTTTCCTGTAACCACAAACTTCTGCTGAACACTCTAACACTACATTTTTAAACCTACCCCATACCTCTTCGACCCCATTGCCTATGCTCTCATTAGCCCATCTATCCTCCAATAGCTGTTTATATCTTTCCCTAACTGCCTCCTCTTTTAGTTTATAAACCTTAACCTCTCTCTTCCCTCATGCTTCTATTCTCCTTGTATTCCATCTACCTTTTACTCTCAGTGTAGCTACAACTAGAAAGTGATCTGATATATCTGTGGCCCCTCTATAAACATGTACATCCTGAAGTCTACTCAACAGTCTTTTATCTACCAATACATAATCCAACAAACTACTGTCATTTCTCCCTACATCATATCTTGTATACTTATTTATCCTCTTTTTCTTAAAATATGTATTACCTATAACTAAACCCCTTTCTATACAAAGTTCAATCAAAGGGCTCCCATTATCATTTACACCTGGCACCCCAAACTTACCTACCACACCCTCTCTAAAAGTTTCTCCTACTTTAGCATTCAGGTCCCCTACCACAATTACTCTCTCACTTGGTTCAAAGGCTCCTATACATTCACTTAACATCTCCCAAAATCTCTCTCTCTCCTCTGCATTCCTCTCTTCTCCAGGTGCATACACGCTTATTATGACCCACTTCTCGCATCCAACCTTTACTTTAATCCACATAATTCTTGCATTTACACATTCATATTCTCTTTTCTCCTTCCATAACTGATCATTCAACATTACTGCTACCCCTTCCTTTGCTCTAACTCTCTCAGATACTCCAGATTTAATCCCATTTATTTCCCCCCACCGAAACTCCCCTACCCCCTTCAGCTTTGTTTCGCTTAGGGCCAGGACATCCAACTTCTTTTCATTCATAACATCAGCAATCATCTGTTTCTTGTCATCCGCACTACATCCACGCACATTCAAGCATCCCAGTTTTATAAAGTTTTTCTTCTTCTCTTTTTTAGTAAATGTCTACAGGAGAAGGGGTTACTAGCCCATTGCTCCCGGCATTTTAGTCGCCTCATACGACACGCATGGCTTACGGAGGAAAGATTCTTTTCCACTTCCCCATGGACAATAGAAGAAATAAAGAAGAACAAGAGCTATGTAGAAAAAGGAGAAAAACCTAGATGTATGTATATATATATGCATCTGCATGTCTGTGAAGTGTGACCAAAGTGTAAGTTGGAGTAGCAAGATATCCCTGTTATCTAGCGTGTTTATGAGACAGAAAAAGACACCAGCAATCCTAACATCATGCAAAACAGTTACAGGTTTCTGTTTCACAGTCATCTGGCAGGACGGTAGTACTTCCCTGGGTGGTTGCTGTCTACCAACCTACTATATATTTATAAATATATTAAATATATATATTATATATATATAATATATATATATATATATATATATATATATATATATATATACATATATATATATATATATATATATATGTATATATATGTATATATATATATGTATATATGTATATATATATATATATACATATATACATATATATATATACATATATATATATATATATATATATATATATATATATATATATATATATATATATATATATATATTATATATATATATATATATATATATATATATATTATATATATATATATATATATATATATATATATATATATATATATATATATATATATATATATATATATATATAATTGGGAACAGCTAAAAGGAAATCTCCTGAGTGTTGTGCCTTCACCGCCAGAAGACGAGCTTTGTCCTTTCCTGAAGCGTTGGTGAGCACTGTGTTGGCAATTTTTTCCAAAATCGGTTTGTCCCAGTGGGACTGTTTGTGTTCTTTGGGAGGAGCTGGGCTACTGGAGGAGTCTGTAAGGGTGTCCCACCGAATCGCCGCTTCAGTAAACCTGGGGTCTTGAGCTCCTACCACGTCTCTCAAGCGTTCGGGAACAATCTTCTTGACTAATGCACTGGAAGCCATACACGAAGACAGAAAAGCAGGTAAGGCAACATGCATTGCTTTGCACACCCCTTTACCTCCCAGTCGCACTGGGAGGGTTGCCTGATCCCATTGCTGATCCTCTAGTGACAGGTTCAGTGCTTTCTTATAGGTTGATCTCAGGTGTGCGTCATATTTATCGAGTGTTGGGTTGTCAAAAGAGGGTGCATACCTCAGAAAGTGAGTCTTGGCATAGTAAGACACCTTGTGAGGAGATACAGAGCATCATGGGCATCAAGAACGCTTATTCTCTCCTCCATTCTCATCAGGTCATTTAATTTGTCCTTGAGGACAGTGTCGATGGCCTGGTGACCCAGCAGTGCTCCCAAGAGGGTACTGTTGGACGGAGTGGTAGTAGAGACTTCTGGGAGGATTCTTCAAACGACATAGATTATTCCCTGGTTCGCTGTGATGATTTCAGACTTGGAGGGATTGAGGATGAGTCCCAAGTCTTCTTCCTGTGTTTTCAACAGTTGTAGGTCCTCTAACAGGGACTCTTCAGTACCTGCCAGAGTGCCATCATCCAGGTACCAGATGTATGTATGTATGTATGTGTATGTGTATATATATATATATATATATATATATATATATATATATATATATATATATATATATACATATATATATATATATATATATATATATATATATATATATATATATATATATATATATATATATATATATATATATATATGCAATAAGATCACAGTAAACAGGTGATTTCAAAATATGCAAAACAACCACTCTTGATAATGTGAGTAGTCACGAAAGCGCTTGGAATTTCTCTATTCTTTGAGAGTGGTTGTTTTGCATATATATATATATATATATATATATATATATATATATATATATATATATATATATATATATATATATATATATATATATATATATATATATATATATATTTACACTAACTATAAGCTAAGGACATAAATATCTTAAGATAAGTAATGTGTGTATTGCATATGCATTTTTAGGCGTAACTCTATTGCTCATTTGATATATAATAAATTAAACATGTTATCAGACTTTTATATACTTTTAAATGTGAAAAAAATCTATGCTTCACATTATAGCAATTTTCTCTTTACAGAAGTAGCCCAGAACCTGACGTGTATAAGTGGGGGTCCGCCGTATATATGTGTGTGTGTGTGTGTATTAGGCAAAGCCGTGCAGAATGTATTCATATGAATTACAAATTGGTATATACTAAAGAAAATGATTGTGTTGGTTCTGTTTACTTACATTGCCTTTTTCATTAATCTACAATTTCAGGTTTCCTAATTATCATCTCCTCAGTTTCATAACTTAACCCACCACAAATGCTAATCCTAAGCTCATGCTGTGCTCAGCTGCAGTCTTACTGTCTTGTGTAAATACTTCTCTCGAAGCACTTCCTGCAAATTAACTTTTTTTTTTGAGAAAATCTTCATTCTTAATCGCAACTTTTTTCAACTTAAATCAGTTTCAAGTTGTTATGGGAATAATAAAGTAATCTTGACGAACGTTGACATTGGGCCCTGGAGGCCAGGTGAGGAATGATAGAGACTCAGGCCCTGACGGCTTGTAACTAATGGACGTGACTGAGGTAGTGGCCAGCATGGTCATGACTCCACCATTTAGGCCAAGTCTTGGAGACCAGCAAGTGATGGGGGAAAATTGAGGTTGAGTGCCATGGTTTGGAACTCCACCATGCTAGCCACTACCCTGATCAGGCCCTTGAGGCCTGCAACGGATGGACAAAACTGAGGTCCAGTAGCATGGTCAGGACTCCACCATGCTGGCCACTACCCTGGCCAGACCTGCAAAAGCGTCACACCTCGCTAACCTTAATTTAACTTTTTGCCAAGAGTTGCAAAAGTTTCCACCTATAATGTGTGTGGAACTGGGCTGGAGGCGCTATGCTCTGGGCGATGGCTGTACTTGCGTGGACATGGCAAAAGAGCCTCTGTGATATCCCAGCCTCGGCAACGTACACCCCTATAGGGACATAGATGCGATCACTGGGGCTTTAAGTTATCTCTGGCATACAAAGGGGACGCCTAGACGACCATGGAAAGCTGAGAATGTGAAAGCCTTTAGTCATTTCCTGAGGGAGCCCCTGGCAGGGCTAAGAGCTCACCCACACACTGTGGGCATCACAGGTTGAGCACGCCTACTTACCCCCTGTGGGAGGCAACAGCAACTACACTAGGCATGATCGTGCTCTGGAGACCGGAAATCAGTGAAACCTGTCGATAAGAGTTAGGAGCCGGAGCCAGAAGCTATAACATGAACCCTGACAACACTACTAGGTGAGTTGTACAGTATGGACTAGTGAGGCAACCCACAGTGATACGTCGCCTCAGCAACTTTAGTCTGATATAACTCAATTAATTGACTTAAATTAAGTCATTCCAGCACAAAAGAAAAGATTTTTCCCAGAGGGGCGAGTTTATTTGAGAGTGCCTCTCATTCTGTGAGTGAACGTACCGGCATAAAGACAGTACTGGACAGTGCCTCTCATTCTGTGAGTGAACGTACCGGCATAAAGACAGTACTGGACAGTGCCTCTCATCCTGTGAGTGAATTATTAGTACAGTATTATATTTATGAGGAAGCGCTAAACCCGAAGGAGAATAGAAAATGAGTTTCCTCGCATCAAGAGCACTTCACCTTCCCTGAAGGGTATTATTATTATTGTATCACAAAGTGCTAAACCCACAAGGGTCATGCAGCGCTGCAAGGAAGGGGGGGGGGGGCTTGTTAAAGGTTCAATATAGCTGAACATAGACCAGCGAGGGTGGAGAGTAAGGACGGTGAGGTGTGCTAAAGAAGTATAATTAAACTTTGTGCAATAAATCTGTTGCTGTTTTGAAGGGTATTACAGCAGAAAAAGTTCGAAGGATACTCTTTTTTTGGGGCTTGAAGCGCCAAACCTGTGTGGGGAAGGGGGGCGTCCAGCGCAAGGACTGATGGAGAATCTAGTTTCCGTCTGCTGAACGTGAAGCACACAAGCTACATAACTGTGTTCCCCAGATTGTTAGAAAAGATACAGCAATGACCGACATTATTTGTAGGGAATTATTATTAAAAAGGTCAAGAGCTAAACACGTAGGGGCGTTGAAGAGTACATGAGGAGAAAGTATTCCTCTCAGCTGTGTCGTTCAGCAAGAGTTATGTTAGTCAAGTTACCCCTGAAACATCATGGAAAAAAAATAAGTAATCATTGTACAACTGGGTGACGAGATGTGTGCACCGAGAGGTGCTTGTCTCAGGGTGCTTGTCTCAGGGTGCTTGTCTCAGGGTGCTTGTCTCAAGGTGCTTGTCTCAGGGTGCTTGTCTCAGGGTGCTTGTCTCAGGGTGCTTGTCTCAGGGTGCTTGTCTCAGGGTGCTTGTCTCAGGGTGCTTGTCTCAGGGTGCTTGTCTCAGGACGCTTGTCTCAGGGTGCTTGTCTCAGGATGCTTGTCTCAGGACGCTTGTTTTAGGGTGCTTGTCTCAGGGTGCATGTCTCAGGGTGCTTGTCTCAGGGTGCTTGTCTCAGGGTGCTTGTCTCAGGATGCTTGTCTCAGGGTGCTTGTCTCAGGGTGCTTGTCTCAGGGTGCTTGTCTCAGGATGCTTGTCTCAGGATGCTTGTCTCAGGGTGCTTGTCTCAGGGTGCTTGTCTCAGGGTGCTTGTCTCAGGATGCTTGTCTCAGGGTGCTTGTCTCAGGGTGCTTGTCTCAGGGTGCTTGTCTCAGGATGCTTGTCTCAGGGTGCTTGTCTCAGGGTGCTTGTCTCAGGGTGCTTGTCTCAGGGTGCTTGTCTCAGGGTGCTTGTCTCAGGGTGCTTGTCTCAGGATGCTTGTCTCAGGGTGCTTGTCTCAGGGTGCTTGTCTCAGGGTGCTTGTCTCAGGATGCTTGTCTCAGGGTGCTTGTCTCAGGGTGCTTGTCTCAGGGTGCTTGTCTCAGGGTGCTTGTCCCAGGGTGCTTGTCCCAGGGTGCTTGTCTCAGGGTACTTGTCTCAGGGTGCTTGTCTCAGGGTGCTTGTCTCAGGGTGCTTGTCTCAGGGTGCTTGTCTCAGGATGCTTGTCTCAGGGTGCTTGTCTCAGGGTACTTGTCTCAGGGTGCTTGTCTCAGGGTGCTTGTCTCAGGGTGCTTGTCTCAGGGTGCTTGTCTCAGGATGCTTGTCTCAGGATGCTTGTCTCAGGGTGCTTGTCTCAGGGTGCTTGTCTCAGGATGCTTGTCTCAGGGTGCTTGTCTCAGGGTGCTTGTCTCAGGGTGCTTGTCTCAGGGTGCTTGTCTCAGGGTGCTTGTCTCAGGATGCTTGTCTCAGGGTGCTTGTCTCAGGGTGCTTGTCTCAGGGTGCTTGTCTCAGGGTGCTTGTCTCAGGGTGCTTGTCTCAGGATGCTTGTCTCAGGGTGCTTGTCTCAGGGTGCTTGTCTCAGGGTGCTTGTCTCAGGGTGCTTGTCTCAGGGTGTTTGTCTCAGGGTGCTTGTCTCAGGGTGCTTGTCTCAGGGTGCTTGTCTCAGGGTGCTTGTCTCAGGGTGCTTGTCTCAGGGTGCTTGTCTCAGGATGCTTGTCTCAGGATGCTTGTCTCAGGGTGCTTGTCTCAGGGTGCTTGTCTCAGGGTGCTTATCTCAGGATGCTTGTCTCAGGGTGCTTGTCTCAGGGTGCTTGTCTCAGGATGCTTGTCCCAGGGTGCTTGTCTCAGGGTGCTTGTCTCAGGATGCTTGTCTCAGGGTGCTTGTCTCAGGGTGCTTGTTTCAGGGTGCTTGTCTCAGGGTGCTTGTCTCAGGGTGCTTGTCTCAGGGTGCTTGTCTCAGGGTGCTTGTCTCAGGGTGCTTGTCTCAGGATGCTTGCCTCAGGGTGCTTGTCTCAGGGTGCTTGTCTCAGGGTGCTTGTATGCTGAAAGTTTAAACACTATCTTAGGGATTCTAGTTTTCATTCAAGGCAATTACAGAAGCATTCGAAACAATTAACATACTATTCAAGGTAATTATCGTACCACTCAAGACAGATGCCGTACCATTCAAGACAATTCTCGTACCATCCAAAACAATTACAGGAAGATTTGAGAGAATTATCGTACTGTTCAAGGTAATTACCACACCATTCAAGACAATTACCGTATACCATTCAAGATAATTACAGAAGCATTTAAGGCAATTATCGTACCATTCAAGACAATTATCGTGCCATTTAATACAATTGCAGAACCGTTCACGACAATAACGTTACCATTTAAGAAAACTATGGTACCATTCAAGACAATTGCGGTACCATTCGAGACAATAACTGTACTATTCAAGACAATTACAGTATCATTCAAGAAACCTATGGTACCATTCAATACAATTGCCGTTTCATTCAAGACAATAACGGTTCCATTGAAGACGATTACCCAACCACTCAAGAGAACTATGGTACCGTTCAGGACAATTAGACGTCATGCGGGTTAAACGTGCGCTTAATTCCTCGCGTGTACTTCAGTGCGTTCTCCTGACTGCTGCCTGGGACTCAATGACTGTACTCCGTTTTTTGCTACCCATCCCTACACAACAGTCGCTGCTGGGGTTAGGTAATTGTAATGGATTACCCCATGAGGGTTTAGCGCCGTTTTTTATAATAATAATAATAATAATAATGAATGACTCTAGGAGAGGCAGTTTTTTTCATGCATGCAATTGTAGACGCCGTGTACGTGAGTGTAGTGACTGTGTGTGTGACTGTGTGTGTACGTGATTGTGGTGACTGTGTGTGTAATTGTATTCGTATGCGTGATTGCATATGTGTAGGTGAATGAAGTGAATCTATGCTTGTGACTGTAATCTGTGTACGTGACAGCATCTGTGTACGCGATTGTAGTGAGTCTGTGTACGTTGTAGTCTGTGTAGATTGTAGTCTGTCTGTTGTATTACTACTATAACCCTTCAAAGGAGATGCAATGAAGATGGGAAAAAAAAGAATCACTTTCCTCCTCTGATCAAACCTCGCATTCTCCAGGCGCTCTATAACCCGAACGGATTTAACATTTTGCCACAATATAATAATAATAATAATAATAATAATAATAATAATAATAATAATAATAACAATAATAACAAGAACAATAATAATAACAATAATAATAACAGTAATAATAATAATAATAATAATAATAATAATAATAATAATAATAATAATAATAATAATAATAATAAAATTATTATCATCATTATATTCACTGTAAAGGAGAGTGAAGGTAAGAGTCGTACAACACAAGAGGTAAAGATGACGGGATCAAAATAGTGAAATAGAGTACATATATACAAAAAACCTGTGTAATGCACATACTTTTTTGAGCTATTCTCAAAAAAGAAATTTAAGGGCTATAAACGATAAGAGATAAGTGCCACAAAAAGTGAAGTGCCAGTGTTATAGGCCTATTTTTCAGAAAATGCAGACAAGAGAATTGACAATAGGGCCAGACATGAGAGAAATCAGAAAGAAGAAAAGAAGACTAAGTAGGCCATTTATTCATTGTCTACTTGCTTCTTTTCTTTTCTTAAATTTATTTATCGGAAGTTCCCTGAAACATGGGTTGTTATATCTGTTGAATATATATATATATATATATATATATATATATATATATATATATATATATATATATATATATATATATATATATATATATATATATATATATATATATATATATATATATATATATATATATATATATATATATATATATATATATATATATATATATAATATATATAATATATATATATTATTATTATTTTTTTTTATTATCACACCGGCCGATTCCCACCAAGGCAGGGTGGCCCGAAAAAGAAAAACTTTCACCATCATTCACTCCATCACTGTCTTGCCAGAAGGGTGCTTTACACTACAGTTTTTAAACTGCAACATTAACACCCCTCCTTCAGAGTGCAGGCACTGTACTTCCCATCTCCAGGACTCAAGTCCGGCCTGCCGGTTTCCCTGAATCCCTTCATAAATGTTACTTTGCTCACACTCCAACAGCACGTCAAGTATTAAAAACCATTTGTCTCCATTCACTCCTATCAAACACGCTCACGCATGCCTGCTGGAAGTCCAAGCCCCTCGCACACAAAACCTCCTTTACCCCCTCCCTCCAACCCTTCCTAGGCCGACCCCTACCCCGCCTTCCTTCCACTACAGACTGATACACTCTTGAAGTCATTCTGTTTCGCTCCATTCTCTCTACATGTCCAAACCACCTCAACAACCCTTCCTCAGCCCTCTGGACAACAGTTTTGGTAATCCCGCACCTCCTCCTAACTTCCAAACTACGAATTCTCTGCATTATATTCACACCACACATTGCCCTCAGACATGACATCTCCACTGCCTCCAGCCTTCTCCTCGCTGCAACATTCATCACCCACGCTTCACACCCATATAAGAGCGTTGGTAAAACTATACTCTCATACATTCCCCTCTTTGCCTCCAAGGACAAAGTTCTTTGTCTCCACAGACTCCTAAGTGCACCACTCACTCTTTTTCCCTCATCAATTCTATGATTCACCTCATCTTTCATAGACCCATCCGCTGACACGTCCACTCCCAAATATCTGAATACGTTCACCTCCTCCATACTCTCTCCCTCCAATCTGATATTCAATCTTTCATCACCTAATCTTTTTGTTATCCTCATAACCTTACTCTTTCCTGTATTCACCTTTAATTTTCTTCTTTTGCACACCCTACCAAATTCATCCACCAATCTCTGCAACTTCTCTTCAGAATCTCCCAAGAGCACAGTGTCATCAGCAAAGAGCAGCTGTGACAACTCCCACTTTGTGTGTGATTCTTTATCTTTTAACTCCACGCCTCTTGCCAAGACCCTCGCATTTACTTCTCTTACAACCCCATCTATAAATATATTAAACAACCACGGTGACATCACACATCCTTGTCTAAGGCCTACTTTTACTGGGAAAAAATTTCCCTCTTTCCTACATACTCTAACTTGAGCCTCACTATCCTCGTAAAAACTCTTCACTGCTTTCAGTAACCTACCTCCTACACCATACACTTGCAACATCTGCCACATTGCCCCCCTATCCACCCTGTCATACGCCTTTTCCAAATCCATAAATGCCACAAAGACCTCTTTAGCCTTATCTAAATACTGTTCACTTATATGTTTCACTGTAAACACCTGGTCCACACACCCCCTACCTTTCCTAAAGCCTCCTTGTTCATCTGCTATCCTATTCTCCGTCTTACTCTTAATTCTTTCAATTATAACTCTACCATACACTTTACCAGGTACACTCAACAGACTTATCCCCCTATAATTTTTGCACTCTCTTTTATCCCCTTTGCCTTTATACAAAGGAACTATGCATGCTCTCTGCCAATCCCTAGGTACCTTACCCTCTTCCATACATTTATTAAATAATTGCACCAACCACTCCAAAACTATATCCCCACCTGCTTTTAACATTTCTATCTTTATCCCATCAATCCCGGCTGCCTTACCCCCTTTCATTTTACCTACTGCCTCACGAACTTCCCCCACACTCACAACTGGCTCTTCCTCACTCCTACAAGATGTTATTCCTCCTTGCCCTATACACGAAATCACAGCTTCCCTATCTTCATCAACATTTAACAATTCCTCAAAATATTCCTTCCATCTTCCCAATACCTCTAACTCTCCATTTAATAACTCTCCTCTCCTATTTTTAACTGACAAATCAATTTGTTCTCTAGGCTTTCTTAACTTGTTAATCTCACTCCAGAACTTTTTCTTATTTTCAACAAAATTTGTTGATAACATCTCACCCACTCTCTCATTTGCTCTCTTTTTACATTGCTTCACCACTCTCTTAACCTCTCTCTTTTTCTCCATATACTCTTCCCTCCTTGCATCACTTCTACTTTGTAAAAACTTCTCATATGCTAACTTTTTCTCCCTTACTACTCTCTTTACATCATCATTCCACCAATCGCTCCTCTTCCCTCCTGCACCCACTTTCCTGTAACCACAAACTTCTGCTGAACACTCTAACACTACATTTTTAAACCTACCCCATACCTCTTCGACCCCATTGCCTATGCTCTCATTAGCCCATCTATCCTCCAATAGCTGTTTATATCTTACCCTAACTGCCTCCTCTTTTAGTTTATAAACCTTCACCTCTCTCTTCCCTGATGCTTCTATTCTCCTTGTATCCCATCTACCTTTTACTCTCAGTGTAGCTACAACTAGAAAGTGATCTGATATATCTGTGGCCCCTCTATAAACATGTACATCCTGAAGTCTACTCAACAGTCTTTTATCTACCAATACATAATCCAACAAACTACTGTCATTTCGCCCTACATCATATCTTGTATACTTATTTATCCTCTTTTTCTTAAAATATGTATTACCTATAACTAAACCCCTTTCTATACAAAGTTCAATCAAAGGGCTCCCATTATCATTTACACCTGGCACCCCAAACTTACCTACCACACCCTCTCTAAAAGTTTCTCCTACTTTAGCATTCAAGTCCCCTACCACAATTACTCTCTCACTTGGTTCAAAGGCTCCTATACATTCACTTAACATCTCCCAAAATCTCTCTCTCTCCTCTGCATTCCTCTCTTCTCCAGGTGCATACACGCTTATTATGACCCACTTCTCGCATCCAACCTTTACTTTAATCCACATAATTCTTGAATTTACACATTCATATTCTCTTTTCTCCTTCCATAACTGATCATTTAACATTACTGCTACCCCTTCCTTTGCTCTAACTCTCTCAGATACTCCAGATTTAATCCCATTTATTTCCCCCCACTGAAACTCTCCTACCCCCTTCAGCTTTGTTTCGCTTAGGGCCAGGACATCCAACTTCTTTTCATTCATAACATCAGCAATCATCTGTTTCTTGTCATCCGCACTACATCCACGCACATTTAAGCAACCCAGTTTTATAAAGTTTTTCTTCTTCTCTTTTTTAGTAATTGTATACAGGAGAAGGGGTTACTAGCCCATTGCTCCCGGCATTTTAGTCGCCTCATACGACACGCATGGCTTACGGAGGAAAGATTCTTTTCCACTTCCCCATGGACAATAGAAGAAATAAAAAAGAACAAGAGCTATTTAGAAAAAGGAGAAAAACCTAGATGTATGTATATATATATATATGCATGTGCGTGTCTGTGAAGTGTGACCAAAGTGTAAGTAGGAGTAGCAAGATATCCCTGTTATCTTAGCGTGTTTATGAGACAGAAAAAGAAACCAGCAATCCTACCATCATGCAAAACAGTTACAGGTTTTTGTTTCACAGTCATCTGGCAGGACGGTAGTACTTCCCTGGGTGGTTGCTGTCTACCAACCTACATATATATATATATATATATATATATATATATATATATATATATATATATATATATATATATATATATATATATATATATATATGTCGTGCCGAATATGTAAAACTGGTCAATTAGCAAGAGCTCATTTAAAATTAAGTCCTTTCTGAAAATTTCTCTTATACGTTTTAAGATATATTTTTTCATTAATGTTGATGTAAAAATTTATAATTTTGCACCAAAAGAATCTTAGAAAACTTACCTAACCTTATTATGACAAGAACAATTTATTTTAGCCTAACCCAACTAAATATATTTTAGATTTGTTTACAATAATTTAATACTAAACAAACTCAGTGAAATATATATTTTTCGTTAGGTTCAAAATGATATTGGCTAAATTATTGCATACACGAATTTTCGCTTGTCCTATATGGCAAGATGAGCGTTGCTATTTAAGCCAAGATCGCAAGTTCTGCCTATTCTGCACGACATATATATATATATATATATATATATATATATATATATATATATATATATATATATATATATATATATATATATATATGTATATATATATACATATATATATATATATATATACATATATATATACATATATATATACATATATATATACATATATATATTCAGATATATATACATATATATACATATATATATATACATACATATATATATAAATATATATATATATATATATATATATATATATATATATACATATATATAATTATATATATACATATATATAAATATATATATACACACACACATATATATATATATATATATATATATATATATATATATATATATATATATATATATATATATATATATATATATATGCATATATATTATATACATATATATGTTATATACATATATATATATATATATATATATATATATATATATATATATGCATATATATTATATACATATATATGTTATATACATATATATATATATATATATAAATGAGAGCACCAAAACAAACAAAATAGTATACACTAAAAAACCTACCCAACAACACATAGACGGGTATATCTTGCTTCCTCTGCTGTGTGTAACCTACTGCTTAAACACACCTCATCTGCTCCTGTCCTGGCCACTGTGCCCGGGACAGGAATAAAACGAGTCCGCTTTCAGGGAATAATACACGTCCGCTTTCAGTATACTACACGGAAAATTACATTATATATGGAGCGTTATTTAATATAATTTTTTTTAATACAGTACTCAGTAATATCCACACAATTTCCAAAATTAATGAACGTTACCTGCACGGTGCTCAAAAGTGATTTTTTAAACAATAACAATGTAAACAGATAAATCGTAGTTATTAAGCTCTCTGATTTTAAGCTCTTCGTGTGAAAAGATAATTTAAGTTAGGCTTAGATTATTGACGTCTTTACACATAATAATACTGAAATATCTGTTCACGCTTTTACTGTTAAACAATTTATTTTTGTTGTCCGTGGAAGTACTTTCCATTATGTAATGTACAGGGCTCTCTAACTTAATACTTTTTGTTTAATGAAACAATTGCTTTCTTAAGTAATAGTTATATAAAATATTTGTTTTTGGCTCTTTTAATCAGTTATCTAATGAACTTAGGACTAACGTTTACATAATTTTTTACAAAAAAATATTTAATTACCTTCTGAATTTTCTTGGCCTTATTTGGCTTGCTTATGATGGTTATAGTTACACGAAGGTAAATGCAAGGTTTTTTTGTTGTGATTAAATAATTCATTTGTTACATTATTTTAGCTCTAATATATATATATATATATATATATATATATATATATATATATATATATATATATATATATATATATATATATATATATATATATATATATATATATATATATATATATGCAATAAGATCACAGTAAACAGGTGATTTCAGAATATGCAAAACAACCACTCTGAAAGAATAGAGAAATTCCAAGCGCTTTCGTGACTACTCACATTATCAAGGAACTATGAAAGTAAAGCAATGGCAATGGGAAATCCTCTTTCACCTGTTCTTAGTAACCTATACATGGAATTTTTTGAAACAAGGTTGCTTAACACAATCCTCCCTAATAGAGCTAAATGGTTCAGATATGTTGATGATATTTTGTGTCTTATGCCCAAAAATGTAGATATACACCATTTCCTTGGAAAATTAAATAACTTAGCCCATTCTATAAACTTTACTGTTGAGTTTGAAGAAAATAACTCATTGCCTTTTCTAGATGTTTTAATTATTAAGGGTAATAATGAATTCAAATTTAAAATTTACAGAAAACCTACAAATAACTGTTCCTATGTCCACTATTATTCCTCGCATCAAGATAGAGTCAAACTGTCTGTTTTCTCATCAATGTTTTTGAGAGCTTTACGAATTTGTAGTCCTGAGTTCATAGATGAGGAAATATCCAAAATTTATGAAATAGGTAATGATTTAAAATACCCAAGAAATGTAATTGATAAATCTTTTAAAGTTGCTAGAAATACTTTTTACAATCCAAAAAGGGACAACCAGCCTTATTCAACTAAAAATATGTTGGTTCTCCCTTACCATGAAAACTTGGTTGATATGCCTTCTCTTCTTAAGACTTTTAATATTAAAGTTGTATTCAAAAATCTTGATACAGTAAAAAAACTTTTGATAAAGAATTTCCCCCAAAATGCTGATGGATGTGTCTATAAGATTCCTTGTAAAATTTGCGATAAAGTTTATTACGGTCAAACTGGTAAAAATCTCGAACTAAGATTAAAACAACATAAATATAGCATTAGAATTGGACAAGATTCCAATGCTCTATTTATTCATGTAAGAGATTTTAACCATCCAATTGATTTTCAAAAAGTTGAGAAAGTAGTATCAAGCAAGTCCATGGTCGACAGGAATATAATTGAATCTTGTTTCATAAAAAGCAGTTTTGACAATAATATGAATATTTCCTTTGGTTTATATAAATTAGATCCATTTATAATTAATAGAGTTTGGGAAGAATTTAATAATACACTGGACAAATTATAATTTTTAAATTTTCTTGGGTAGAATAGTTTGTTGGTGAGTTGTGCAAAGGACCTGTCCAGATGGGCCGGCGCGTGTCAGGTGTTTAACCGTTGTAGGAACTGATAGTGAGGTGTTGGCCAGACCCCTTATATAGCTTCCTTGGATGCTTTACTTTCATAGTTCCTTGATAATGTGAGTAGTCACGAAAGTGCTTGGAATTTCTCTATTCTTTCAGAGTGGTTGTTTTGCATATATGTATATATATATATATATATATATATATATATATATATATATATATATATATATATATATATATACATATATATTTATATATATACATATGTAGGTAGTAGGTTGGTAGACAGCAACCGCCCAGGGAGGTACTACCGTCCTGCCAAGCGAGTGTAAAACGAAAGCCTGTAATCGTTTTACATGATGGTAGGATTGCTGGTGTCTTTTGTCTGTCTCATAAATATGCAAGATTACAGGTAAGTCTTGCTACTTCTACTTACACTTAGGTCACACTACACATACATGTACAAGCATATATATACACACCCCTCTGGGTTTTCTTCTATTTTCTTTCTAATTCTTGTTCTTGTTTATTTCCTCTTATCTCCATGGGGAAGTGGAACAGAATTCTTCCTCTGTAAGCCATGCTTGTCGTAAGAGGCGACTAAAATGCCGGGAGCAAGGGGCTAGTAACCCCTTCTCCTGTATATATTACTAAATTTAAATGGAGAAACTTCAGTTTTTTCTTTTGGGCCACCCCACCTCGGTGGGATACGGCTGGTACGTTGAAAGAAGAAGATATATATATATATATATATATATATATATATATATATATATATATATATATATATATATATATATAATGTATATATATATTCTCCAATACACCAGAGAGGAAGGAGGGGCAGCCGCCAGCTTCAGGGAGTCCCAAAAGTGTAGAAAATACAGAGAACTTGCCCATCAGTACTATATGTTTGTTTCCATAGGCTCTTGTGGAAAATACTGTATATATTTTCCAGAAATACAGTAGTTATATGTAAATAGATGGCCATACTGTATTTAATAAAATTTATGTTATAAAAAATGGGAAGCCTGCACCTGCACAGAAGTGACTCGCCATTGTTGTTTGAAATGAGTAACAGACGTTAGTGAATAAGTGGAAGAATTTTCGTGCTCTAGAGGTAAAATTGGGCTGACACCTCTCAAATAGGAGCCGAAATTGTTGGATGTGCAGTCCTGCATAACGAGAGAATCAGACGACTGGACAGGACTCCGTAATTAGATGAAAACAGGATATTACCCCAGCTAAGTCATGTCTATATTTATGTTTATAGTTCTGGCCAGTATTATCATAAATGTAGACAGGGGGGATTTCTGAGTATGATACACCTTAATCTCCAGTCAAACTGGTGAGTGATATTAAGATATTCTCTTTCTGCTATATAAATGTGTGTATATATAATCCTTTTTTTAATTTTAATATACAGTCCACAAATTTATATATTTACCAGCATTCCTGGTGATACATATTTCATTTGTAATTAATAGGTCCAGAGCAAGTTGTGGATATGAGTGGTAGGTATCGAAGGGGGACATTTTTGTTACCTAGGTGTCCCAAATTCCTACTTGTCTAACTGATAAATAATAATTATCTTTGTTCATTTACTGTTATGAATTACATACAGATAATTGTAATTTTCCACAGCTCTGAGACCCCTTGGCTCATGGGGAAAGTGCATCTAAGTTCCTTAAGGAGCTGGGCAGACTCATCAGCGTAACTAGCTCCCAGGGCAGCTAGTTTTCTGTTCCAGCGACTCGGGGCTGCTGTTCGGAGAGATATTGCCTGCTGTATTTTGGGCACGCGCCCCAGCTCTGGAGAGCTGGATAAGATTTTCACATTATAATCAGTGACAAACACGTAACAATATGTACTAGACATTTATCTCTCACACTACACGTACTGTATATGCAACCTTTATATCAACCATGTATATCTCTTAAGTCCTTTGTACCGTATTATGTATATCAATATACCTATATATATATATATATATATATATATATATATATATATATATATATATATATATATATATATATATATATATATAGGTCCCCATGACAGTTCTAGAGGTGGTACCTCCCTATATTTTATATATATATATATATATATATATATATATATATATATATATATATATATATATATATATATATATATATATATACATACATACAGTGTCGAATGTTTAAATATTAATGATTTTTTGGAAGAGTACTTTACCAGCTAATCTCATTGTATTCTTGTTTCTAAACACAATGTGCAGGTCGTGAGAAAGCTGTCAATATACATTAACGTTGACACATTCTCAAGTTTATATTTTGTGCTATATTTAGAACTATAGAATGTTTTATTTATTTTATTAAAAAATACTTCGTCAATGAACATAAATTGTTATTATAAGTTGGATATCTCACATTTTTATATATATATATATATATATATATATATATATATATATATATATATATATATATATATATATATATATATCGATATTAACTTTTTTATAAATTATGTTCACATAATCTTAAGACGATTGGATTATTTTTATTTTAGATCAGTTAGTACTTTTGTTGTAATGATTTTATGATGTACAGTACTGTGCTAACCTATTTGCAATTGAAGTGATCAAGTCTCAGCTCCTGGCCGTCACCTGGTTCGCTCTCTACCTTTAACACTTCGTTGTCCAGGGCGTTCCATTTCTTGACCATCTTGAAGCTAAAAAAAAAATACTTCCTGACATCGCTGTAACTGATCTGTGTCTTTAACCGACAACTGCGTCCTTGTGTACCCATTTCTCGCCTCTCGAACAGTCTATCCCGATCCACTATCAAATTTGAGTATTTTGTACGTACTTACATGTCTTCCCTGGTTCTATCCTCTGTCATCTGGTTTAGTTCCTTTAGTCTGTCCGCATAGTTCATTCCCTTTAACTCTGGTCCTTGGTTTGCTATACTCGTTTGGGTTACATATACCATTGTTTCACGATGATGTTTATTTTTTAGGTTTAATCAAAGGTTTAGCAGCCACACTAGTATCATTAAGGACGCAGTCCACCTTGATGCTAGCATCAGATATACATTTTTCCCTTGAGACAGGGATTAAAGTATTCGTGATGAACATATACTCAAATGCACTAGGTGAATAGAGAACTATATATACAGATACACTTGGAATATACACACTGAAAGATACACTGAGTGCATATGTACTGAGAGATATAATTCGTGTATATACCTAGCGTTTTTATGTAGTTAAGCAGATGGCCGATAGGTGGCTCTTCGCCTCCCACATGACGTCACGACTCACGAGCGGCTCAGCATCGATTTTGTAAACATCTCGGCCAGTCGTGTTTTGGAGGCAGTGATGTGAGGGTGTCGTCTCTATTCCTTATCGGTGTGGCGTAGTGCTTTGACCATGACGTGATGATAAGATCATTTCGCCTACATTAATACGGTATATGTATATATTTTAACCTCCTAATTGTCTGTAAAGGAAAGTGCAACGACCAACTAGCTACGGGAGATGAAAAGGAGCGAAGAAGGCAGTGGTGTGGGGACTCAGGCGTGCCCTGGTCTGCCGCTTGTGTGTGGTGCACAAATCTGGCACTTACTTTGATTTAAATCAATTTTGAACATGTCTTCCAAGACATAATTGGCAACTGGCGTATACATAGTCACGAAAAGAAGAAAGAGAGGTGGGAAGAGCCTGAAAATTGGCGTGGAGGGTTTCAACCAACGCCTCAGTTGATCAACGTTTAGTGATACAGCCTAGCCTGGTCGATTGTCCCCAGTGTCTTGAATACTTCGTGTAGACGCCCTGGAGAAGTGTATTTGTGCTTTATACACGATTCAGTGCCATAGAACTGCATTTTTTAAGAGTGATGTGAAACACTAGAGCACATGTGCCATATCGATCTCAGTGAAGCGGATTATTATAAGTTCAACATCTAGTCAACATTGTGCATTATCTCCCATAGATAATAACTACGCCTCTGTACTATAGCTGATCTTGTGTCTATGTGAAACATTGTGTATCTTAAACCAAGAAGTTTCCTCTGACAAATATTAACTACCCAGGTCCTATCGTGCAGGGTGGTGATGTTGAGTTTGCTTGCTTGTTGTCTACTTTGAGTGGTCTTATAACTAACATCAAAAGGCAAAAATTCAGTGTCATATTTCTGAAAATAATATAGACGATAGTTAAGAAATTTTGAGGAATAATAAAGTTTTAGACTGATAGTCCGGCGCAAGAGTACCTCGAGCCTGCAGCGTGCTAGCACCATGGGCGTGCAGATGCTAGTGTTGTGGGCGGCTGTGGTGGCTGGGCTGGCTGTGGCCGCCCACGCTGCCTGGCACGACAGCATCATGCCCAAGAGATACGTCAAACTAGGTGAGTATTCCTTCATAATGTAGTCATAGGAGAAGAAACCTCATAAGTAAACTACATGTATTCGGTGGCTTACTCAGCCACCTTTTTTTTTTTTTTTATACTTTATTTGTTTTCTTGCAGGCATTACTTCTTTCTAGAAATGTTTGATGCAACATGCATTTTTATTGCTATAACAATGTTTAATGTATCTTGTTTATTTTTAACTTTAGGTACATTGGTTTCTGCAGCAATTGTTTACGATCACACTTTGTTGATCACTAATGTGTCATCTTAAGTAAGCCTTGTTTGTTGTTTAATTTATAGTTCATAACTTTGCATTTATTTTTCACTTCATGGCTTGAACTAGGAGGTTTCCTGTCACCACCTTTTTTTCTAGTCCAGTTCTTTGAAAATAATATCTAATGTCGTATTACATTTTTTTTTGTTTTTAGAAAAAGAAAAGGATTCATTCTCTCCCACTTTACATTTCTCTATCGGGAGACTAATTTAACAGAATATTATTATAACATTTTTTTGGATGTAAACTTTAGTGAATATTTTATAAGCATACAAGATAAGGAACACAATTTTCCTCTGCATACTTATTTTGTGACTGATACAGTGATCTTTATATTTTGCTCGTCCGTCAAACTGTGATGCTTAGAACTGGAGCTCGTGTTTTGTTCAACTTTAGGTTATCTAGATGAAGTGAAGCATGAAGCTTGGCGTAATTAGTGGGTGAGGCAGGTAACTCACCTTACAAAGGCATCCTCTCCACTCGTTGGGTAGCCAATTACCCTAATAATAGCCTTGGTAGCAATTTCTGCTTCAAAATGGGATTAGGCTCCCGTTTGAGTTCGGAGTTTCATTCGGTATCGTGGTTCCATTATCATAACATTGCATATGTACTCGCTGATCTGTTTAGAGGGGTCGAGTCTCTCCTGACCGCCTAGCGAACTTCGCCCGGCAATACTGGTTTCTGGCCTCTTGGCCCTTATTGTAGCTACTGTTGAAACTGTGTATTGAATTGGAAATCACGGTTTCCACATCCAAATTGTCTTTTTTTCGGTCACCCTGAGCATAAAGTATTAGCACTCCTTTGGCATATCTGTGTCTGCAGCTTCCACTTGTGCACCCTTGTCCCTGATCCTCTTTAATTCAGTCTATTCATATCTGCCCTACAAATTGCTCTTACAGTTTTGTACTTCGTAATTATTTCCTCCTCTCCGCCAAGGTTGTCAGGCTGTTTTTTAATCTTCCCTCATAGCACATTTATTCCTTTCAGTTCTGGAACTCGTCTAATTACAAACTTTTGAAGCTCTACAAGCTTTTACACACAGGACACCTATCGCATTCGCTCATCCTCTACATAATTACCAGGCCTGTGGTTAATAATATGCAATACATGCTTTATATCTCTGGTATGGGTTTCACAAACGGGCTATATACTCGATGTTAGGTATGATAAACATAATGTGTAAAATTTTGAGGGATTCTTTGTTAAAGTTTCTGAATGCTATGATGCGGTTTGCTAGTCTTATACGCACCGTTAAAGTTAAACGGTTTATGTGCACTTCTGGTGATATGTTGGTGTTATATTCACTCAGTTATACTCACTGATTTGTGTTTACAGTTATCGAGTCCTAGCCCCTGACCTATTCGCTTATAATATTTTGACGTACATTACTGATTTCAGGCCTCATGGGCCTCATCATACCTACTCTTGAAGCCTCGTATGGCATTTGCCTCCCACCAGCTCAACGCCCTCAAGAGGCACATACCCTGAGCTCAAGGATTAGTTTGTTAGATGTTACTTGCTGATATTAGTGCCGTTGGATATATCACACCATAAAGGCAACAGATCACTGCCGAAATAGTTGACATGCGCTGAGAGACCTAACCCTGAACTCTTTGGAAAAACGCAACATGAGAAGGATGTGATACACATGTACAAACACAGAAAGATATTGATAGGAGGGTCATAAATAACACTAAAAATCTTTAATGAAAACAGAAGTCTCAATAGCGGATTCAGATTGGACAAATTCAGATTTAAGAAGAATATAAGGATTCACCGGCATGGCAGTAGAATTGTAGATGAACAGAACAAAGTGCCAAGTAGCGCCACTGAAGCAGATACTTTAGATGTCTTTAGGATTAGGTTATGAATGTGCAAACTGGAGCTGAGCAGCATGCGGCACCTAGAAATTAACCCAAGATCATAAGCACTAGCGACATGGTTCTCAAGCAAGGTGATGCATTAATACCAAAAAAGTCACCAGACCTACTTGGAACCTACCTGGAGAGTGTTCTTAAGGTTAACGCCCATGTGGCCCCGTCCCAGGCTTCTTGGTGGATGACCTCACAAACTAGGTTGTTTGTGCTAGCCGCACGAAGTCCATCATATGAACCACAGCTTGATTGATCAAGAACTGACTAACTTGTCGGGTTCTCTCTTGAAGACATCAGGGGGGTGTTGATTTGTTAGTAACCCCCTTACTTACAAAAAACGGTATTGAAAAGTCTTGGTTCCCTCATATTTATTGAGTTTTCCCTTAGAGTAAGCACTGCATCCCAGTTATCTAGATTAACTGTTTTTAAGGGGTCTTAAAAGTGTAAAGAGGAGCTTGGTAAACCATTAACTCGTCTGAACAGGATACATGAAAGATGCTTTGGATTATCGCCCTGTCATCCTGACCTTAATAGTGGGCAAATTTTCATGCATAAGGTTAATTGCCAACATATCTTGTTTGTCTTGGAGGTGACTTAAGTTCCTCAAGTCATCTCCAGGTCAGCGGGCTGTGGTGCATACATTGAACTGTGCATATGGCACCAACAGCCTGGCCGATCAGGCCAGAAACCGAGATGCCTGGTCTGGTATCGGGCCACGGGGGCAGTAGCCCCCCGAAATCGACCTAAGGTAGCTATGCAACACGAAATCACCTTGATGAGCATGATGTAATCACTGAATTTCTACACAGCTTCACGAGGAGTCATTTTTGCCCAACAAATATACTGACTCTCGACTAGGGCACTCGAAGTGAGGACATTAAGACCTTTGAAAGGTACTATACAGGATATTGATATAAAAAAAATGACGGCACACGGTATTAAAGGAGTGAATAGTTTTTTAATGATACGAAATGGGCATACAGGGAGTTAAAGAATAATCTAGATAGGTTGATGTGAGAACAGAATTGACAGATGCATCTTATTGTAAATAAATGTGAGGCTATTCCTAAAAAAAAAAATACTTCTTTAAAAATAGCGGAGAACTTAAACCGGATGGAAAAAAAAATCTGGTTAGAAATCTGGAACTAAGGTAACAGTGTGTACAATAAATGTTTGCAATAAAGCAAAATAGTGTTTTGTTTGTTGGCATAACAAGAAGCACATGCACCATAAAGTCCTGGGGTTGTATTACAACTCTGTCGTTGGCAAGACCCATAACTGCAGAGCAGCTCCACCTATATTGAGAAATATTAATACGCTGGCAAACATACAATGAAGAATCACAGATAATCTTTGTGTATCACGAATCTGTCCTGTGAAGATATAATAAGATCTCTTACACACTCAAGGAAGACTTAAAATAAGGAGTTATTAATAAGTATAGAAATAAAAAAAGAGTAAATTAAAGGGGACATGAGCAAGGTGCTGAACATATCTACCAAGTCAGTGTGCAGTAATAGACTCGAATTAGACAAATTCAACTGCCGAGTGGCGTCATTGAAGCAAATGCTCTGGATAGCTTTAAAAATAGGTTAGAGCGAGTAGGTGTGAATGGGTGATTCTGACCTGCCTTGCATTAGCCAGAGCTCGTCTGTTCTTATGTAAAACTAAATAGCGAACAAACTTTGTATCTAAATATATTGCATCTCGAGAAACAGTGTTTATGTACACTAGTTCATGCATTCTGTAAACAAAAAATATTGTTGTATAACCCTTGCGGTTTAGCGCTTCTTTTGATTATAATAATGTAAAAAATATTACAAATCCATAACTGCAACTCTGTCAGGTTCACCTTAAGATGATTCCTGGGGTTACTGCCCCTTGGTCCCAGACCAAGCCTCCTGATTGATGACTTAATCAACAAGGATGTAGTCTCTACAGCCCGGTTGATCAGAAACTAACTTCAGTAACTTATCCGGCCAAGTGTCTGTTGGTAATTCCTCTCATGTGTGAAGTGTTAAAAAGTTGGGTCAGTTTACACTAGTTATCTCATTGGAAGTATTTTACACCGTCTGTCGAGTCTTTTGCTTAGGGGGAGTAATTTCAGTGTGCAAAATTAGGACCAATCCTTCCAAAATTTTCCAGGTGTAATTTATAATGTATCTTCCTCGATTACTTTCCAGAAACACAGTTCGAGGGACCTAATATGTTCCTTATAATTTAGATAACTGACCGAATTTCACCTGCCTATGAAATATTACATCCTAGAGAAAACAAATAGTTGAAGAATATTATCATTGGCTTAGCATCTCATCTACTGAAGGCTCTAGTTATCCAGCCTTGTGTTTGTGATAACACTGCTATGAGTCTTGAGCGTAAGATCCTTATAACTGAAGTTCCTCGCATTCATTTTATGCTTTATTGAGTGCTTTGAATTTGTTTTATAGTCTGTTCCCATTTTAATTCTTCAGTTTTTTTTCCATAGCCGAGTAACAAATTTATCATCATTGCATATCATATTATTTTCTGTGACCCATTGTAAGACCTGTTTAATGTCAGCCAGGAGATTTGCTCTGACTTCAAAAGATGTCAATCTTATTCAAATTCTAGTTTCGTTTGTGTGAATAATAAGAGTACTACTATGATTTATGGCTGTCTACGTCAGATATAAGATGAGACAGTGAACTGAGGCGAGTTCTGTTCCTTGAGAAACATAGCTTTTCACTATAGTTGCTTCTGATTTTACTTTTTTGTCTATTACTTTTTGCATCTAATTTGTTAGAAAATCAAATATCCATCTGCCCACTTTTCCAGTTATTCCGTTTGAACCCATTTTATGTACTTTTAAATCACCATCTCCCTTGCTGAAGTATTTGCAAAGTTTGTTCACACTGCTGCATTTAGTTTGTATTCCAGTACATTCATGACTATGTTAATGGTCCAGCAGTTGTGATTCCATTTAGTGTTTAACAATCTTGCTACTTGAAACTCTTTCAAAGATTTTAATAATGTGGGACGTCGCTTCCAGAGGTTACTACCTCCGCGGCCTGGTATTAGACCAGGCCTGGTTGCATGTGTTCACAAATAATCTACTTTATTAAATTCGTCCTTGACCCGCAAAGATAGCCTTTTAGGGCTCTCTCTTAGAGAAGAAACGGCCACAAATGCATTTACATAGAAGCTTTCTGGGCGACGTTTCACCCATGCAGGGGACTTTTATCAGGTCACAAATGTCTGCTTGTTAATAAAGTCTTCGTGTAACTGCATATGTATCTATTTCTTATTTTATCATTTTAAACCATTTCTTACCCAGAGTTCCCTCTTGAAGACTTAAGTCAGAATTTCTGCTTATACTTAAAGAAATATATTAGAAGTCTTGAACCTTTTGTATTTATTTAGCTCATAATATACATATTTTCCTCCCTCATTGGTAGTATTGACAGTCTACCGTACCTCCTGCTCTCTTAAAGCTATTTTCGTGTACAGATATTGAACCACTCCACGAAGTATATATTTTCCATATGTAAATAATAAAATATATTTTTCGCCTATACCCCAGAGAATAAAAAATGAGGGTTTAAAAGTATGAATATCAGCTTGAAAAATGCTATTTTAAAGGTTTCTCTTATCCAACTTATTATTTTCTTGGCCGTTGTGACAGTATTGTGTTCTTGGAGCTCAAGGTTTTTAAACTTGGTTACCGTCAGGTTCCTTCATTATTCTTCCGCTCTATATAGGGATTTTATTTTGTTTTATTTCAGTGTTATAAATGAAAACCGATGACTGACATCGGCTTCGTCTATGTCAGATATGAGAATGGGAAATGAGTGAATATTGGCCCATGAGAAACTGCTCTTATTCTCGAGCCACCTGGTTTTAATTTGTCTCCATTCTTTGTGTCAGATTGTTTGAAGTTTTAAGACTCTCCTGTCCTTCAGTTATCAAATATTCCTCATGCACACATACTGTGAGTTCCTACGTCATGAACATACTTGTCGAAGACAATTTTACTTGTCTTTCAGTACATTCAGAACGATGTCGTTGTGGTCTAACAGTTACCAGAAACAAAAGCGTCCTGATCTAAACCTGTATTGATTGTGTAAATAATGTAATCCATCATAATCTTATTTCTATGTAGTTATTTTTTCAAAAATATTGATAATGTATTATTATTATTATTATAATCAAGGGGGAAGCGCTAAACCCGGAGGATTATACAGCGCCTGGGGGGGGGATGTGGAAGGCATTCAGGCTTAATTCGGGGAACTGGAGCACAGATCCAATTCCCTAAATCAAGAGCCCCTCACCAACATCAAGGAACCTTCCTTGAGGGGTATTGATAATGTAACTATTTTTTTTTTTAGATTTTTCTGCCGTCTTTGTGAAATAGGCTTGTATCTTTTTTTATAGTTGTAGGATGTGTATAGTCTCTGTTAGATATCTAAGACCTGCGTAAGGGGCGTTGACCCCCGAAACTCTCTCCAGGTAAACTCTCCAGGTAAGAGCTTTTTATCAATAGAATCAAAATTCAGACTAAGAGTTTAAAATAACTTTAATTAAAAATCCGTACTTTGTATTGATTTTTAGTTTAAATAACGGTTAAGTGAACATAGCCACACACTACATATGCATATTTCTGTTGGCAGAAGTAAAGGTTCTATCTTCCTTAAACAAAGACTCAGTATCTGAGGGCTTTTTTTTTCTTAGCAATTTGCACAGGACTGGTAGTGGAGACGTGATGGTGAAGAAAACTTACGAGATTAGTGAGGTAACGTGGTGAAAGAAAAGGATTAACGTGTGGAAAGTGAGGGAGGTAGTGTGATGATAACTAGGGTGAGGATGTCTGGTGGTGTATGTCAGCCAGCCTGACCCACCACCAGCGGGGGAGGTGCAGTGGTAACTGGGGTGAGGGTGTCTAGTGGTGCTTGTCAGCCAGCCTGACCACCACCACCTGGGAGGGAGGTGGTATAGAAAATAAATAACAAAAAGGCACAATACCGTGACTGGAACGATACACAAATAACCCACACATAAAAGACAGAAGCTTACGACGACGTTTCGGTCCGACTTGGACCATTGACAAAGTCATTGGTCATTGACTTTGTCAATGGTCCAAGTCGGACCGAAACGTCGTCGTAAGCTTCTGTCTTTTATGTGCGGGTTATTTGTGTGAGGTGGTATAGAGATGGCTAAGGTAGAGTGCTGCAAGTTAGCCAGCCTAACCCAGCACCACCAGCATTCGCACATGCATTGTCAAGGTCACTGCGCCATGCATCCAGCACATTGCTTATTTTGTCCATCCTTGCAGTCTTCCTCACTCATCAATATATTTTCTGCCTATTGCTCCTCACTTCCTCTATAAACTCATTTCTGTAGCCTCTGTTATTTACATGGATGCCGCGACGATTTCTCAACTTTGTTAGTTTATTCGTGAGGGATCAATGTCAATCTGAATGAGTGCACATATTAGCAAGTGCATTAAGTTAAATTTATAGGAATAAGGAAGTCATGAGAGTAAGTGTAAGGTGTTGTTGCTTTGTCAACTTGCTGAAGCTCTCACTGGAACGAAATGTCGCTCTTAATAACAAGGGCTTGCTTCGTGCACCTGCTTTTTATTTACTACGTGAAGACTTACTATCTTTCAATTACAAGCATGCTTTCTCGTACTCATGTTTTTATTAGGATAACGCAGATATTAAATTTGTTAATGAGTCAGTTGTGTTGGTGTGACGTTAGTTTGGATTCCTATGTGAATTAGATGAGCGTAGTTGTTCTCACAGCAGCTTCAGTTTTATTTGATGATTCAGATTTACTCTCGAATAATCAAGGGTTCAATTTACACTAGATATGTTGGATAAAAGTAGGAGCACTTTTCACACGGCCTTTACTTTTCATACGAATTTGTTTGGCTATTCTTATGTAAGAGCGTTGAGCTTTAATTAAGTTTGTTATCCCAGGTTAAATGTGAAGTTATGTACAGTATTTGTCAAGTAAGACCAAGAGTTTACCCTCACCGTTCTTGAGATGACCATCTGCTGACGATGCTTTTCTTGGGCAACTAATTGATCTTATGAACGTACTAGGAATCTAAAATGAATAGACTTTGTTGTGGTATAAACCTTGGTAATAAATACCGACAAGTTGGTTTAGAAAGACACGTAAGCAAACACTATAACATATTTATTAGAAAACGTTTCGGTCCTGGGATCTTGATCACTTCTAACATACAGAGGTAGAAAGACATTATATATATAGGCGGAGAGTGAGATGTGACGCACGTGACCTGAGGAATGTCATAAGAACATAAGAATGGAGGAACACTGTAGAAGGCCTACTGGCCCATGCGAGGCAGGTCCTTATCAAAACAACCTCTACCTATGATGAGGACGGTGACGGCGACACTATAGAACGCAACACTGGAAACTACAAAATTTCAAAAACATTGGCATACATGATACTTAAGCAACACCAACCCAACAACACAGGAGTCACATGATTTCATCGTCTACCCGTCCTCATCATAGGTAGAGGTTGTTTTGATAAGGACCTGCCTCGCATGGGCCAGTAGGCCTTCTACAGTGTTCCTCCATTCTTATGTTCTTATGACATTCCTCAGGTCACGTGCGTCACATCTCACTCTCCGCCTATATATATATAATGTCTTTCTTCAACTTAAAGTCTTCAAAACCAACTCAGGCTTCAAACTCCTTCTTGACAAACATTCCTACGAAGCGTACACCTCAAGCGATACCAGACAAAAACTTCTCAACGCAGGCTTCACCATTATTTGGACTCCTGAGCACCGTGCCAAAAGCACAGTCATTGCTAAACACGTAGACTACTCTCTCCTGACAGCCTATGACACAGACAAAGAAGACTTAATAAAAGACATCAGTACTAAGAACAAAGTCTCTGTTGACGATATTTACAGACCAGAAAACTCTACCATTCTCAAAATACGCTGTTCTACTCCTGCTGACGCCTCTACACTCTTCAGTCAAGGAATCTTTGCCAAGACCATCCGCATTCCTCCAAACGCTCTCTTCACTCCGAACTTCCACCCAATCACACAATGTCTTAAATGCTACAAATTCGGCCACGACAAAAACACATGCACATCTACACAAGTCTGCTCCAGATGTTCAGCAACTGGCCACTTCTGGAATACTTGCAACCTCCCTCTTAAATGTTCTAACTGCGGCGGGTCACACACTGCAGTTGCAAATTCCTGCCCTTCTAGAAAGCACATTCTCTCCTCCCTCAGAGCAAACCAACCTCCCTCCCTCCCCAACCCCTTCCCTGCTCCTCCCTCCCCTTCCTTACCTCCCTCCCCTTCCACACCTCCCTCCCCTACCCCCAATGCCTGGGCCTCCCCACGCACTTGGTCTACCTCTTCTACTCTACACACATCAAACACCAACACACAGACTACAAGCACTTCTCCTTCTACACCCACACTAGATTACAAAACTAACTGTCAACTTGCCACTGCTGCCCACTCTGCGATGGTAATCTCACAAGCTTACCAATCAGACTACTCACATGTCCTTAACCTAATCTTGTCTGCTAACAATCTTCCCTCTTTAATTATCCCTCCTTCCTGCTTCTCTTCCAAGCCTCCTACAACCTCTCACTCCTTCCTCTCTCCCACCCCCCCACTTCCTACTCCCACCAGCTCTCCTCCTCCACTACCTCTCTTCACTACTTCTACACCTCCCACCAACACCCCTACTGCTACGACCACCCCTCCCCCCACTTCCTTACCCACTTCATCCCCTCCCAAAGCTTCCACTTCCTCACAGCTTACCAAAACTTCCACTTCCTCTGCATCCACCTTCGCCCACTCCACCACAACCAAAACCTCATCCAGGTCCAACTCCACCTCCTCCAGACAAAATCCACTCAAACCTAAACCTACCCCAACTTCTAACGGACAGACCAAAGAACATAAAAACAGATCCATCTCTTCCTCCCCCTCCAGGAAACGGGTCCGTAGCACCTACAAACACACATCCACTGATGGCACCACTATCACGGGCTTTAATCCAAACTCCTCCCCCGACATTAACTTTGCTAAGACGAAACCATTAAATCACGTTTAAGGCGATTCAGTTCAACGTACGTTCTTACTTTACAATTAGACACCTACTGGCCGAGCTCCTTGAAGCAGAGAGGCCAGATATTGTTTTGCTAAACAGTACCTGCCTCAAAGCCCCTCAATGTATCCGCCATTATGGTTATACTGCACTACAGTCCCCCTATGATCCCCACGATGGGGTTGCCATCCTTGTCAATTCCAACATAAAACATGAATTTCTCCCAATCCCTTTTATTCACCAACACTGTCTTGCGGTCAGAATACACACCCACCTTGGCCCCTTTATCTTTTTCACCACCTATGCTCGCCCAAACACTACTCTCAACATACACGACCTCTCCTTAGTCTTCAACTACACCAACACACCAACTTACCTACTAGCTGACATGAATGCCAAACACACTGCCTTTCATCACACCAGTAACAACCAACTTGGTCACCAATTACTCAACTTCACAAACCATAAACACCTAATTCATCTTGGCCCAGACTTCAATACCTTCTTCAACCACACGGGCCAAGGCAAACCAGACATCATTCTGGCAAACCGAGCCAGCTCTCTATTTCAACATTACATCTCACCTGGCCCTATTACAGGCTCTGATCACATCCCAGTCATCTTACACATCTCCTCCAACCCTATCCTCATTCCAACCACACCTTCATTCTCCTACAAGAACGCTGACTGGGATGCTTTCAAACAACACATAGACAATATTAACCTCACCTATGACTACAACAACAAACCTATCTCTGACATCGATACTCAACTTGATCTCATCCAGGACACCATTACACAAGCAGCCAACATCACAATACCAAAGAAAACTCACACCACTCGTTATTCCTTCAAACCGTCACTCAGAACAAGAAGACTAATTATCTGCTACCACAACCGCTTCCTCTACAACACACATAGATTTAATCAAGTCCGATTAGATCTCACTTACCTTAGAAACAACATTTTACACAGCCTAGACCAAGACCACAACAATCACTGGTCACGACTAATACAACAAGCGGACAGGCAGCGTGTTAAAAACACTAAAGCCTTCTGGAACTTTATCAAAAAAATCAGAGGCACTACTCCCACCAACAAATTCAAACACATCACCCACAACAACACACACATCTCAGACCCACAGGCTGCTACCAACATCTTCAAACACATCTGGGAGAACATCTTCCACGCTCACCCACCTCACCCTAACGTTATTCAACACATTCAGAACATAGAACACTGGAACACTGCACACACACAAGAAACAACACCAGACAGCCACATACATCTAGACACTCTTACCTCCTCCCAAGAACTCGACACTCCTTTCACCAACACAGACATTAAAACTCTCCTCAGACACCTTCCTCCAAAGGCTCCTGGTGCCTCTGGCCTAAACCATATTATCCTGAAACACCTTCCTGACTCTATCATTACTGCCTACACAAACCTCCTCAATGCCTCCCTTGCCTCTGGATACTTCCCTTCCCTCTTCAAAGCTGCTACTGCTATCCTCCTTCCTAAACCCAATAAAGACCACTCTGACCCTAGAAACTATCGCCCTATCAGCCTCCTCGAAACTTTAGGAAAACTCTTTGAAAAACTCATTAATCATCGCCTTCGCAGATACCTGGAACATAATTCTCTACTTTCAGATGGCCAGTTTGGCTTCAGAACACACAGATCCACACAGGATGCCATTAACATCATTCTCAACTACATCCACATAAACACAAAACAAAGAAACAGGACAGCCCTGGTTGCAAAAGACGTTGAAAAAGCTTTTGACACTGTGTGGCACGAGGGGCTCAAGTACAAACTCTGCACTAACTTCAACCTGCCTCTCAATACTCGTAAACTCCTCTGCAACTTCCTAGACGGCCGTACCATGAGAATCAAATTCCAAGGCTGTTACTCTGACTACTTCACACTAAATGCTGGAGTACCCCAGGGATCTGTCCTTTCCCCTACCCTCTACATTTTATACACTAACGACATTCCAACACCTATATACCACAACTCCATCACACTAGCCTATGCAGACGACATTACACAACTTATCACTCATATACCTCTGTATGTTAGAAGTGATCAAGGTCCCAGGACCGAAACGTTTTCTAATAAATATGTTATAGTGTTTGCTTACGTGTCTTTCTAAACCAGACTTTGTTGTATTTAAAGTACAAGGTATATGTTGTATACTAACAACCCCCCTTCCCCTTCAAGGCAGGCGAGGTTGTTGAGCCGGAAAAAGTACAGAGAACCTTCACTGCCCTTATATATTCTATCAGAGAACGTTTGAAGTCTTTTCAGCAGTATTCCTTGAAACATAGGCGAGAAAGTTGCATCTTAATCTACATCGGGAAAATCCTGGTGGGAATGGTCCGAAACCTGAACGCTGAAATCATTCTGTATGTCAAAAAAAAAAAAAATTGGCAATTAGTGCAAAATACCTCCAATAATAAAAAAGCAGGGGCCCCCATCTCTTCAACGCCCTTTCCTCGTGTATAAAGGGAATTTCCAACAGACCTCTTACTGCCTTCAAGAGGGAACTTGACAAGTTTCCTGCAATCAGTTCCTGACTAGCCGGGCTGTGGTTAATGAGGAAATGGTATGGTGATACCGACAAGATGTGGAAAAAGACACTTATGTACAGTTCAGGACATTTATTAAAGGACTGAAGAAGCCACTCGTGGCGAAACGTTTCCTTTAATAAATGTCCTGAACTGTACAGCTGTGGTTAATGTTGGAGAGCCTGGTTGATCAGGCCTTAATCTACCAAGAGGTCTGGGATCGGGCAGCGGGGGCATTGATCCCCGGTAAAAACATCATTCGGGTATCCTTCAGGTTCCCATTTTGTGATTATCATATACAGTAACAACACTACTCGTGTTGCATAGGGTAGCAACACACTGCGGGTGTAGAGTATGGTAGCAACACACTGCGGGTGTAGAGTATAGTAGCAACACACTGGTGATGTACCCAATTTTGTTTACTAAAAAGCATACTCCCTCACATGGTCCTGTAGTCCTATTCCAACTGCAGTGTTTCCCAGTTCATGTGTGCCTTCCACTAATGCGTGTTCCGTTCTTCTGATAGTCCAATTCAATAAACAAGACAACTTTCTATGTCGAATACAATACCAGATATGTCTTGTTTCGACAGTGGTCTCCATTACCTTTACATGAGACATATGGCCCACAGACCTAGTCTAAATGTATTCGCTCCAGCCACAGAAGCTTCAGACAAGCTAAACAATTGCCATGACAGCCAAGCGATCCTGAGAGCATAGGACCGAGCGGATAATTTAAATATTTCCAAAAAATCCTACTTCAAAAGTAGACATTTTGTGTCCGTCCAGCAAAAGGGTGTCCAGAGGGGCACTCAGCTCACGTATTAAGCGTCCGTGTTTCGATCCCCTGCACGAGTGGAAACGTTGGTCATGTTTCCTTACAACTGCTGCCTATTCACCTAGCAGCAAGAAGGTACCTAGGTGTTAATAGATTGTTGTGGGTCACATCGCAGGGGGGTGATAATATATTTTGGATAGGACTAAGGTAGGATAACAGCTAATAGCCTGTAAAATTTGACATGTGAGGATTTTTAATAATTCAAGCGCTTTCCTGATTGCTCACGTATCAAGAAGTAAAGGAGGTTGTAAGTGCTAGGTGGTCGCACATCCAGCAAGCTTGTGTGAGCAACGTAAATCAGACTGAGTGGAGGCAAGTGCTTTTTATGGCCTGACGTGCTGTTGGAGTGTTTTTAGTTTGAAGGGAGTCAGAGAAACGGGGTAGCCGGACTTGAGTTCTGCAGGAGAGAACATTGCCTGCTCTCTGAAGGAGGGGCGATGATGTTTGCTCTTTAGGTTCGTGAAGATATCACTGCGGGATTTTCCCACATAATGGGCGTATTGTGTGCTATGCAATGTCTCAGTACCTCCTGACATTATATTCTTTCGTAGCAGAAAATATCGACACACAAGAAACAATGATTTTCCTTTATTTTCTGTGAAAAATTCTTCCTCCCATATCATATTAAACACACTGTTCACCTCAAGAAGCTTTCTCTTCTTTTCTGTGCTCATTGTGAGGGGTAGTGTTAGAGATGTGATGTGACACAGCTGTAGCCCAGAGGCAGACTAACTCGCACCGGGGCACGACGCGTGGAGCACTGTACTAATCATGGTAATGGAGTGGGATTCTCACTCTACTATAACGAGGTCATTCCAGTAACCTAGTATTATTTCACATACATAACCTTAACGTCGCAGATACTTTAGTGTTTTTTTTTTTATAAAATTCAGTAAATCAATATATTAATGCGTGCTCGCCGCCACAAAAGATGAACCGGCGGGTCACTTGTGGTTCACGGACCCGTAGTTAGACGAACCTGGTCCAACAGATGGCCGTGTTACTTACTATAGAGCTCACACAAAATGGGAAGAACCAGGATATGATATGTGGCCAGATTTTCTTGGTGAACTATACCAGATAGCGAAATTGGGCTGTTGGGGGACTTACGTATCGCTGAGGGTAATGGAGATGTAGATGGAAGTTGTAGAGTGGGTGGAAGGTAAAATAAATAAGAAGGTAAAGAAATAGTGAAAGGTAGATGTGGGTTGAAGAGATAAGAGGGGCAAGAGTGGCAAAGAAATAAAAGAGGAAGATTTTAAGGGCATTGTAAAAACATGTACAGTACTGCCCATGTATTGTATGGCTCCCCAGTCTACAGCTTGTTTACTTGTCGATTCTGGGGCGTCGCCCTCGCGGTTCGGTCCTAGGCTAGAACTCTTGAGTGATGGTCTTATTAATCAGGTTGTTGCTGCTACCATCAATAATTCCAAAGTATGCTCCACAACCCGGCTGATCAGGAATTGACTTTCTTGCAAACAGCTAGAGGTGTGATCGATACCATGCCTAACCCTTCTAGGGTAGGGTAGGTGCCTGAGCCCGAGCCTTTAGCTCATAAGACTGTCATTCCCATTAACCCCCTTGGGGCGGGGATGGCAGACCAGAGAGGCCTAGCTTGTGGCTAGGCCTGGGGACAGTTGGTCCCAAAGATGAGGAGGTACTTGTGCCTCCTCCCATGGGAGACTTAGGTCTCAGACACTCCCTAAAGAGGGAGCCAAGGCCGGGCCACCACTTGGAAAAGGCCCGGGCCGGGAGAATACCGGCGAATCTTTAATAATAATAATAATAAGCTAGAGGTGTGACTCACATAAGGTATATAATTCCGAAAATTGTGTAAATTAGACATGTGCAACATTCGGAAACTTTTATAAGGATAAGATTCACTCACCTCTGTGACTGAAAGAGCTTCCAAACGTTGTACATGTGTCTAATTTATACGAAGAGGTCTGTTGCTAATTATTCTCGTATTTGAAGGAAGAGTGCCTGGTGTGGTACAATAAAAGGTGCCTGGTTTGGGCCAGTAAGAGGTACTTGGTGTGGCACAGTACATGGTGCCTGGTGTAGGTCTCTTAAGAAAGAACTTTATAAATTTAAGTAAGCTTGTTGCCCAATCAGATTGTGGTGCCTGCATCGGACTGTGTTGCAAGCACCAGGCTGTCAACCAGGAGACAAGGTCAGAGACCGCTCCTGGGAAGGGGGGCATTAATTGGCGAGAGTAAACCATGAAAGATGAGGTGAATCATACAATTGACGAGGGAAAAAAGGTGAGTGGTGCACTGAGGAGTCTGTGGAGACAAAGAACTTTATCAGTGAAAGCAAAGAGGGGAATGTATGAGAGTATAGTTATACCAACGCTCCTGTATGAGTGTGAAGGCTGGAGGCAGGAGGCAGGAGAAGGCTGGAGGCCTGAGGGCAGTGTGTAGTGCGAGTATAATGCAGAGAATCCTTAATTTGGAGATTAGGAGGAGGTGCGGGATTACCAAAACTGTTATCCAGAGGGCTGAGGAGGGGTTATTGATATGGTTTGGACATGTAGAGAGGGTGGAATGAAATAGAATGACTTCGAGAGTGCATAAATCTGTATTGGAGGGAAGGCGGGGTAGGGGTTGGAGGGAGGGAGTAAAGGAAGTTTTGTGTGCGAGGGGCTTGGACCTCCAGCAATCGTGCGTAAGTGTGTTAAATATGAGCAAATGGAGACAAATGGTTTTTAGGATTTGACGTGCTGTTGGAGTGTAAGCAAGGTAACATTTGTGAAGGGATTCAGGGAAACCGGCAGGCCAGACTTGATTCCTGGAGATGGGAAGTACAGTGCCAGCACTCTGAAGGAGGGGTATTAATGTTGCAGTTTTATAACTGTAGTGTAAACATGCCTCTAGCAAGACAGTGATGGAGTGAATGATGAGAGTTTTTCTTTTTCGAGCCACCCTGTTCTGGCGGGAAACGGCTGATGTGTTAATAAAAAATAAAGTAATTCAAGATAACTAGTTCCCGCTTGAAGCTGGAAAGATTCCATATTTACTTCCTTTGATATTGGAGACTTCATTTTTCTTTTATATAAAAGCAAGGGTGGACAGAGCTGGGAATCACCTGAGTGCAGTGTTACATAGTCCTTTTATAGGGTCCTACAATCTGGTTACCTGGAATCTACCTGGAGGGTATTCCGGGAATCATCGGCCCCGCGGCGTGGTCCACGACCAGGCCTCCCGGTGTATCAGGACCTGATCATCCAGGCTGTTACTGCTGGCAGCTTGTAGTCCAACGTAAGAACCACAGCCCAGCTGATCTGGCACCGACTTTAAATATCTGTCCAGCTTCCTCTTGAAGGCAGCCAGGGACCTATTGGTAATTCCCCGTGTGCATGGTGGGAGGCTGTTGAACAGTCTTGGGCCCCGGACACTTATAGTGTTTTATCTTACTGTATCAATGGTGCCCCTACTTTCGTAGGGAGTTATTTCTGTGTGCAGATTCGGGACCATTCCTTCTAGGACTTTCCAAGTGTAGATTATGATATATCTCTCTCGCTTGCGTTCCAGCAAGTACAAGTCAAGTGCTTCCAAGCGTTTCCAGTAGTTGAGGTGCTTGATGGAAGTTATATGTGCAGTAAAGGATCTCTGTACACTCTCTAGATCTGTAATTTCACCTGCTTTGAATGGAGATGTTAATGTACAGCAGTATTCCAGCCTAGAGAGAACAAGTGATTTGAAAAGAATCATTGGCTTGGCATGTCTTGTTTTGAACTTTCTCATTATCCATCCTATCATTTTCTTTGCAGTTCTGATCGTGGCACTGTTGTGATCCTTGAAAGTGAGATCCTCAGATATTACCACTCCCAGGTCCCTCACATTATTTTTTCGCGCTATTGTATGATCAGAGTTTGTAGTATACTCAGTTCTAATTGTTATCTCCTCCAGTTTTCCATGACGGAGAAGTTGGAATTCGTCCTCATTAAACATTGTTTTCCGTTGCCCACTGGAAAACTTGGTTTATATCTTCTTGGAGGTTAACCGTGTCCTCAATAGATGACAGTCTCATGCAGATTCTAGTATCGTCTGCAAAGGATGACACGGTGCTGTGGATTACATCTCTGTGTATGTCTGATATGAGGATGAGGAGCAGGATGGGGGCGAGTACTGTGCCTTGTGGAACAGAGCTCTTCACTATGGCAGCTTCTGATTTAACTCTGTTAACCACTATTCTTTGTGTTCGATTGGTAAGAAAGTCGAAGATCCATCTCCCCACATTGCCAGTTATTCCTTTAGCACATATTTTTGTGCGCTATTACGCCATAATCGCACTTGTCAGACGCTTTTGCAAAGTCTGTGTATATTACATCTGCATTCTGTTTTTCTTCCAGTGCATCCAAGACCATATCATAGGGATCCAGTAGTTGCGAGAGGCAGGAGCGACCTGCTCTGAACCCATGTTGCCCTGAATTGTGCAGTTTTTGGGAATCCAGGTGGTTTGCAATCGTGCTTCTTAGCACTCTTTCAAAGATTTTTATGATGTGGGACGTTTGAGCTATTGGTCTATAGTTCTTAGCTAGTGCTTTGCTGCCATCTTTTTGGAGTGGGACTATATCTGTTGTTTTTAGTGACTTGAACTTAGCTCATGTCTATGCTCCTTCTCCACAGTATATTTAGAGCACGCAAAAGGGGTTTCTTGCACTTCTTGATGAACACAGAGTTCCACGAGTCTGGGCCTGGGACTGAGTGCATGGGCATGTTGTCCATGACTTGAAGTTGTATTTGGTGAAGACACCTTCACAGCTACGTGCATTTTGCTGATCAGGACTCCATATTTGGTGAAGACACCTTCACAGCTACGTGCATTTAGCTGATCAGGACCACTGTGCATGTAAGTCTGAACGTCGATTAGATTGTGATCGAAATTAGTTGTTTTTTATATTGTTATGTTTCTTACCAGGTCCTCATTATTTGTGAAGATAAGGTCAAGTGTGTTTTCCAGTCTTGTTGCCTCCCACTATCTGCTGACTTAGGGTGTGTTTATCGCAGAGATTCAGTAGCTCATGTGTGTGTGACTTCATCTGCGCTGCCTTCAGGGATTGTTTCTGCTGTAACATTACTTGCTACATTCTTCCATTTTGTATGCCTTAGGTTGAAATTACCTTAGGTTGAAATGTCCACTGTAGCGTACGTCACTACAACGTACGTTACTGTAGCGTACGTCATTTATTTTGACTCACTTAACACCTACCTCTGTTTTCTCTTCACACGTTTCCAGTTATGCCATTCTTTCCTTAGGTTTTATTCCCAATATATTCTACTTCTACGTAGCCACATTCTCCTCAGCCTCTTATCGCACACAGCAACTCGCTAATCATACCTATGGTCTTAATCTTGAGATGTCAGTTTGTGTGTACTCGCCTAATTGTACTCGCCTAATTGTGGTTGCAGGGGTCGATACTCATCTCCTGGCCCCGCCTCTTCATTGACCGCTACTGACCGCTCCATGAGCTTTATCATACCTTGCCTTAAAACTATGTATGGTTCCTGCCTCCACTACATCGCTTGCCAGACTATTCCACTTCCTAACAACTCTGTGGCTGAAGAAATACTTCCTAACATCCCCTTGATTCATCTGAGTCTTCAGCTTCCAATTGTGACCTCTTGTTTCTGTGTCCCATCTCTGGAATATCCTGTCTCTCTCCATCTTGTCTATTCCACGCAGTATTTTGTATGTCGTTATCATGTCTCTCATAACCCTCCTGTCCTCCAGTGTCGTCAGGCCGATTTCCCTTAACCTCTCTTCGTAGGACATTTCCCTTAGCTCTGGAACCAGCCTTGTTGCAAACCTTTGCACGCAACATCCCCCCAATGAAAAGCAGGGGTGTTACTAGCACGTTAAGAGACAATACAATAAGTGTCAGGGGCCCGAGACTGTTCAACTGCCTCCCAGCATACATAAGGGGGTTTACCAATAGACCCCTGGCAGTCTTCAAGCAGGCACTGGACAAGCACCTAAAGTCGGTACCTGACCAGCCGGGCTGTGGCTCGTACGTTGGATTGCGTGCAGCCAGCAGTAACAGCCTGGTTGATCAGGCTCTGATCCACCAGGAGGCCTGGTCACAGACCGGGCCGCGGGGGCGTTGACCCCCGGAACTCTCTCCAGGTAAACTCCAGGTTTCTCTAATTTCTTGACGTGTTTAACCAGGTGTGAGTTCCAAGCTGGTGCTGCGTACTCCAGTATGGGCCTGACGTACACAGTGTATAAAGTCTTGAACGATTTCTTATTGAGGAACAGGAACGTTATTTTCATGTTTGCCAGGCGCCCATATGCCGCAGCCGTTATCTTGGTAATGTGTGCTTCTGGCGACGTACTCGGTATTATACTCACCCCTAGATCTTTCTCCTTGAGATAGATTTGCAGTCTTTGACCGCCTACCCTATACTCTGCTGCCTTCTTTGCCCTTCTCCGATCTTCATGACTTTGGATTTGGTTGGGCTAAATTCTAGGAGCCAGTTGCTGGACCACGCGTCCAGCCTGTCCAGGTCTCTTTGTAGACCTGTCTGGCCCGCATCTGATTTAATTCTCCTCATTAACTTCACATCTGCAAACAGGGACTATCCCTTCCGTCATGTCGTCCACATATACCAAGAATAGCACTGGTCCCAAGGACTGACCCCTGTGGGACCCGGCTCGTCACCGGCGCCCACTGTGATACCTCATCACGGACCATGACTTGCTGTTGCCTCCCTGTTGTATTTGTACTCACCTATTTGTGGTTGCAGGGGTCGATTCATAGCTCCTGGCCCCGCCTCTTCGCTGATTGCTACTAGGTCCTCTCTCTCCCTGCCCCAGGAGCTTTATCATACCTCGCCTTAAAACTATGTATGGTTCCCGCCTCCACTACGTCACTTTCTAGGCTATTCCACGGCCTGACTACTCTATGACTGAAGAAATACTTCCTAACATCCCTTTGATTCATCTGAGTCTTCAACTTCCAATTGTGACCTCTTGTGTCTGTGTCCCTTCTCTGGAACATCTTGTCTTTGTCCATCTTGTCTATTCCGCGCAGCATTTTATATGTCGTTATCCTGTCTCCCCTGACCCTCCTGTCCTCCAGTGTCGTCAGGCCGATTTCCCTCAACCTTTCTTCGTAGGACAATCCCCGTAGCTCTGGGACTAGTCTTGTTGCAAACCTTTGCACTTTCTCTAATCTCTTGACGTGCTTGACTAGGTGTGGATTCCAAACTGGTGCTGCATACTCCAGTATGGGCCTGACGTAAATGGTATACAGAGTCTTGAGCGAATCCTTACTGAGGAATCGGAACGCTATCCGTAGGTTTGCCAGGCGCCCGTATGCTGCAGCAGTTATCTGATTGATGTGCGCCTCAGGAGATATGCTCGGTGTTATACTCACCCCCAGATCTTTTTCCTTGAGTGAGGTTTGCAGTCTTTGGCCATCTAAACTATATTGTGTCTGCGGTCTTCTTTGCCCTTCCCCAATCTTCATGACTTTGCATTTGGCAGAGTTAAACCCAAGGAGCCAGTTGCTGGACCAGGCCTGTAACCTGTCCAGGTCTCTTTGTAGTCCTGCCTGATCCTCATCCGATTTGATTCTTCTCATTAACTTCACATCATCTGCAAACAAGAACACTTCTGAGTCTATCCCTTCCGTTATGTCGTGTGTGTATGTGTGTGTGTATGTGTGTGTGTGTGTGTGTGTGTGTGTGTGTGTGTGTGTGTGTGTGTGTGTGTGTGTGTGTGTGTGTGTGTGTGTGTGCGTGCGTGCGTGCGTGTGTGCACGCGTGTGTGTGAGCGCCTGCGTGCGCATGTGTGTATTTCTAGGTATACAAATTCGTGTAGATGAATTCGTGCATGTTCGTCCCTGATGTGCGTGGCAAGGGTTACAAATATACGCTCATGCATGTTCCTCTCTAATGTACGCGGCGAGGTGTACACACACATACATGGTATACACTGGCAAATACAGCTGGGCTAAGTTTTCTCGCCTCTGGCACTCCAATACCACCACCAGCTGGGGGAGCAGGAGGCTACCACCAACAACTTGCTGAAGTATTATCATTTGGCCTTTAAACTCGAGGGTCAGTGCTCTCGCGCCATCATTGTATTTCCTGTAACGTATTATGCTTGTTGCATTTTTGTACTGGTGTTTGTTTTATTTTGGGTGGGGCATGGAAGGAGAGGGAAGGGAGATGGGTAGTTCATGTTAGTGCTGAGTAAAGGCAAGACTTGCCCAATACGCTTAGGGAAAAAAAGTATCCTCCTTTCTTCTTTCCCGAAGTATGTCACCTAAAGTACCTCCAGTGATCACCGTTCCCAGCGACTGGGCCTCTCGCCAGCCTCTTAGTTGACTACCTGATTACCCAATCTGTTTCACTTGCAGCTCGCAATTCGGTGTAGGTACCACATCCCGTTGATCTGGAGAGGTTTGCAGGAATGTATAGGATTTTCTCTTGAAAACTTGGTCTGCTAGAAATTTTCCTTATAGTTGAAAAGTTTTTAAAAGTCTTAAAAATGTTATATCTTTTTATTTATCGTGAAAACCGCACCCGAAAGGCATCATTTTAGTGTGTAGACTCGGAATTAGTCGCTACAACTATTTTCTAGGAATAAATTATGATATATACTTTTATCACTCAGAGAGTACAGTGTGTGTGTGTGTGTGCGTGTGTGTGTGTGTGTGTGTGCGTGTGTGTGTGTGTGTGTGTGTGTGTGTGTGTGTGTGTGTGTGTGTGTGTGTGTGTGTGTGTGTGTGT
>NC_091312.1:2054680-2142180 GCF_038502225.1 Cherax quadricarinatus | reverse complement strand
TGTTGGACTGCGAGAGTAATTAATCTAAAGTGCCTCTCATTAAATTTCCCAAATGAGGTACATAATTCCCTTATATTTGAATAGTATATATATATATATATATATATATATATATATATATATATATATATATATATATATATATATATATATATATATATATATATATATATATATATATATATATATATATATATATATATATATATATATATATATATATATATATATATATATATATATATATATATATATATATATATATATATATATATATATATAATATATATATATATATATATATATATATATATATATATATATATATATATATATATATATATATATATATATATATATATATATATATATATATATATATATATATATATATATATATATATATATATATATATATATATATATATATATATATATATATATATATATATATATATATATAAATATATATATATAGGGAGGTACCACCTCTATAGCTGGAATGGGGACCCTCATATATGTGTGTGTGTGTGTGTGTCGTGCCGAATAGGTAAAAGTTACCTAAACTTATTATAACAAGCGCAATTTAATTTAGCCTAATCCAGCTAAATATATTTTAGGTATGTTTACAATAATTTAATAATAAATAAACACAATGAAATATATTTTTTTCGTTAGGTTCAGAATGATTTTTTGCGAAATTATTGTATACACAAATTTTCGCTTGCCTTATTCGGCAAGAAGAGCGTTGCTATTTAAGCCAAAATCGCAGGTTTTGCTTATTCGGCACAACACACACACACACACACACACACACACACACACAAACACACACACACACACACACACACACACACACATACACATGTCGTGCCGAATATGTAAAACTGGTCAATTAGCAAGAATTCATTTAAAATTAAGTCCTTTCTAAATTTTTCTCTTATATGTTTAAAGATATACATTAATGTTGATGTAAAAATTTATAACACACACACACACACACACCCACACACACACACCCACAAAAATAGATATATATATATATATATATATATATATATATATATATATATATATATATATATATATATATATTTATATATATAATGTGTGTGTTTCGACGATTTATTGTAAATTTTGAGATAAAATGTAGAGAAATTGCGGTGCATGCTAATCTCATTTTATTTATTAAATAACCTCGAAGGGTGACCATTAATTAAGAAGTTACTTGATTTTTTCTTTTTTTTTCCTCCTACTTTTCAGTTTTATTTCTCTCACAGCTTAAGAATCTCTCATCCGATTGGATTCAAAATTTGAGCACTTGTGTATGGTAATGAGGACCAGGGGAAGGTTCATGGAACAATTGGCATATGCCTATCTGGTACCGGTCCACGAGAGGCGTTGATCCCTAGAAACATCCTTCAGGTATCCTTCAGACGTGTGTAGGACTCAAATTGCCATTTTTATTGAGGACAATGGAAATTTTTTAATACCTGTTTTGATAAGATAATTTGAGTTCCTCATCCTACTGGATTCAAACCTTCAACATGATATCTTGATAATGGAGCTTCTGCGCGGCTTCAAATTTAGTTTGGCTTTGAACTTTTAAAACTGGATTTCTTTTGGTGGAAAGTTTGAATTTGTGTTGGGCTGTGTATATCATAATTTGTCAGTTTTTACTAAAGAAATCGGGATGTTAGTTTCCATGTGATAACTCGTGAATACCTCTTCCCTTTCACTTAAAATCTTCAACACTAATATTGAGCTGCATTACAAACTTATGCTGCACTATGCCTTTCACGTGCACTGAGGTGTAGGGGACTGTTCTTATGCAATACAAGGATACCTTTTTTCGGATCGTGCAGCGAGCGAAATGTATAATTAGTTTTTATGTCTGTTGCTGGAGGGTGGAGGAGATGGAGTGATGCCACGACTCCTGAATCCCCTGAGTTTCAGAGGTACTGTAAATTATCACCTTTGGGGCGTTGAGTATCTTGTTTCTTCCGAGGGGAACAAATTCACGCGTCGCTACCACTCCTCCAATCTCCCCTCATTTTTTTCCCTTTCTCTCACCTATCCTCTTTACCTCCCTACACTTTCCTTCACGGCTTACTCCTTCTTACTCATTACCTCTTCCCTTCACTCCTTACCTCTTTCCCTCGCTCTCTACCCCCCTTCCTTTCACTCTATAGTCTCTACTCCCCCTCACACCCTACCCTCATTCTCTCCCCTCCCCTCGCATCCATACTAGTGATACTTTTTCCTGACGACTGTCATTGAGCGCTTGTAAAAAATGCAATTTATATATGTAATTTTGCGTATTTGGCAAATCGGGATTATGGTCTGTTAAGGTGGAACACCCAACGCTACTCTGCTGAGTTGCTGCTGCCCTGGGTGGTGGTGTGACGCAGTCACTCACTGTATCACGACACCACTGCTCCTCCCTGAGTAGTGTGACACCGTCACTAACTGTCACGACACCACTGCTGTTCCTTGAGTAGTGTGACACCGTCACTTACTATGTCACGACACCACTGCTCCTCCTTGAGTAGTGTGACACCGTCACTCACTGTCACGACATCACTGCTCCTCCCTGAGTAGTGTGACGCTCTCACTCACTATTTGGTAGTGATCCTCTGGTTTTTAAAATGCTAGGAGTGGGAGGAGTTTAAAACCTGGCTCCGGTATACCAACGGATACATAACCAATTACAGCTCATCATTTGATAAAGAACTCTAGTAGGAGACACTTGTGCTGTGTCCTCACAAAATACCTCCTCTCACTCACGACAACTACATTTTTGAGTTCATGCCTTTGAAGGCGGAAATTAATTATGCTGGAGAAAAAACTAATTGGATTATTAACCCCGGAAAGCTAATAGACTAGGATAACCCAAGAAAGTCACAACGACCAACTAGCTCCTAGGTGTCTATTTACTATGTGAACATAGCAAGTATGCCTCTATGATCAACCCAGGATTGAATGCAGGTCCTTTCGGTTGTGAGTCAAACGATCTACTACTACTGAGTTATGGGTTGTCTCCCAAATACTATTATTGAGAGCGCCATTCCCATGTACGTAACTGAAATCTTCTCGCCTCCACTCCACAATCCCGGTGTCAAACTTCCATGTATAAGTTTGCCAAGCGCGACCTTGACGGAGGCACGGGTGGCATGTGGACCTTCACACTCTTCTTGTTTTCTCACTCTGCAACTCATTTGTCACAAAATCGCTTAGAGTTTAACTTTTACAAGCATGAAGAAAAGAAACTCGAGAAGATCCAAAGGTTCTCGGCGAAATTAGTGTCAGAACAGAGAGAGAGTCTTGAGACACAAAACTAACTCAGCTGGTAGAGAGGACAATGGAAAGCACGGTCATGACAAAAATATTCAAGGGACTGGATTGAGAAGATAAGAACAGACTGGGTTATCTGCCTACCTTGAGGGTATTCCGGGGATCAACGCCCCCGCGGCCCGGTCCATGACAAGGCCTCCCAGCCTATAGAAAACAAGTGATTTAAAAAGGATCATCATTGTCTTGGCATCTCTCTGTTTGGAACGTTCTCATTATCCATCCTATCATTTTCTTTGCACTTGTGATCGTGGCACTGTTGTGATCCTTGAAAGTGAGATCCTCAGACATTACCACTCCCAGGTACTTCACATTATTTTTTCGCTCTATTATATGATCAGGGTTTGTAGTACACTCAGTTCTAATTGTTATCTCCTCCAGTTTTCCATAATGGAGTAGTTGGAATTTGTCTTTATTGAGCATCATATTGTTTTCCTTTGCCCATTGGAAAACTTAGTTTATATCTTCTTGGAGTTTAACCGTGTCCTCAGTAGATGACAGTCTTATACAGATACTAGTATCGTCTGCAAAGGATGACACGGTGCTGTGGATTACATCTCTATGTCTGATATGAGGATGAGGAACAGGATGGGGGCGAGTACTGTGCCTTGTGGAACAGAGATTTTCACTATTGCAGCTTCCGATTTAATTAACCCTGTTTACCACTACTCCCTGTATTCGATTGGTTAGAAAATTGAAGATCCATCTTCCCACTTTGCCAGTTATTCCTTTAGCACGTATTTTGTGCGCTATTACGCCATGATCGCACTTGTCAAAGGCTTTTACAAAGTCTGTGTATATTACATCTGCATTGTTTTTTTCTTCCAATGCATCCAAGACCATATAATAGTGATCCAGTAGTGGCGAAAGGCAGGAGCGACCTGCTTTGAATCCATGTTGCCCTGGATTGTGCAGTTTTTTGGGAATCCAAATGGCTTGCAATCATGCTTCTTAGCACTCTTTCAAAGATTTTTATGATGTGGAACGTTAGAGCTATTGGTCTGTAGTTCTTAGCTAATGCTCTGCTGCCACCTTTTTGAAGTGGGACTATATCCTTTGTTTTTGGTGACTGGAATTTCACCTGTGTCTGTGCTCCTTCTCAATAGCATACTTATACCCCGCGAAAGGGGTTTCTTGCAGTTCTTAATGAACACAAATTTCAACGAGTTTCTGTGGCTGAGTGCATAGGTATGTTGTCAGTGGCTTTCTCAGTGTCAGGGTATTGAGGCTTATTCATGAATAAAGGATTTGGATTGTTGATCTTTAGATTGATTAGTGGCTCGCTAAACCCAGAGTCGTATTGAGGTTTCACTCACTTCTTTGGTGTCATCTTTTTAAGTTTTATTTTGTCTGAGCAGGGGCCTGATACTAGATGTGGTTTTTGCCTTGTTTTTGGCATATGATAAGAAATATTTCGGATTTCTTTCGGTTTCACTAATCACTTTTAGCCCCTGTCTCTCCTGGATCCTGTATGAGTTCTTTAATTTAAGCACAATATTTTCCACTTCCCTAGTTAGCGCTTCCTTCCGTGTTTAAGATAATCTAGCATTCTTGAGGAGCTCTGTGATTCTTCGCCTTCTCTTGTAGAGGGAGTCTCTCTCTCTCTCTCCAGGAGAATATGCCTTGAACATACTTCATCTGCCAAGAAGTTGATCTCTTGAAGAGATGGTTAGGGCCCATATTATTTAAGATATCTTACCAACATGTTTCATTTAGGACATGGTTTACCTGATCCCAGTTGATGTTCTTGTTGAAGTTGAATTTGGTAAAGGTACCCTCATAGCTGTATGCATTTTGCTGATCAGGACTCCTGTACATATAAGTCTGGACTTCGATTAGATTATGATCTGAATTAGTAGTTTTTTGATATTGTTATGTTCCTTACAAGGTCTTCATTAATTGTGAAAATAAGATCTAGTGTGTTCTCCAGTCTTGTTGGCTCCACTATCTACTGGTTTAGGGAGTGTTTAGTGCACAAATTCATCAGCTCATATGGGTGTGACTTTTCATCTGAGGAGCCTCCAAGAATTATTTCTGCTACAACATTATTTGCAACATTCTTCCATTTTGCATGTCTTAGATTGAAATCACCAAGCAGCAAGATGTTTGAGGATGGGGCTGAAAGTTTTTTTCCAGACAGTAGTCAATTTTCAGTAGCAGTTCCTTGAAGTGTTGGAAAGTTGCATCTGATGGCTTATATACAAGTACAATGACTAAGTTTTGGTTCTCGATCTTTATTGTTAGAACTTAACTACATCATTTGTGGTGTTCAGCATCTCCGTGAAAATGAGCGACTTTTTGACAAACAAGTCAACCCTTCTATGTTGCCTGTTCTTTTTGTCGCATCTAAAAAAGTTGTACCCTGTCATCCACATTTCGTTGTCAAAGTGGTCTTTTGTGTGGGTCTCTGAAGGCTGCAAACATCGCATTTGACTCGCTACAAGTCCACTGATGAAAGATATTTTTTTGTTGGTGGATGGCTTACGGCCCTGTATATTAGCAAATATAAATGAGGTCGTGTTGCGTGTTTGTTGGGGGGATTTTGTTGTTGGCATCAGTAGCTGTTGTTCTGGAGTTATGAGGAAAAAAAAGACTCTCTCTCTCTCTCTCTCTCTCTCACTCTCTCTTACACAGGGTTTGGCAAGGTTAAGGATTGTAATAAAGTTGGTAGAATTACCGACAATATGTAAAGTAAAAGGACACAAGTGCAACTAATGTGACATTTATTGTGGCAACGTTTCGCTCTCCAGGAGCTTTATCAAGCCATTACAAACAATACAAGGACACAGAGGGTATATAAAGGCTCAGAGTGAGGTGAATACAACGCCTGTGTACAACACCGAAATTCCACCGATCATCTCGTGAAATTCAGAGACGCCCAATTAGTGATCAAAGAAACTAATTTCCGCAGACGCAAGTGCCTCGAATCAGCACTGATCGCTGTTTCGAATACAATTAAACAAAACAACGGCAGCTTCACCATCTCCGAAGTCTTAGCAAGAATCCTCCTGAAAACAGTAAACCCTGCCATCACATAGTCTCTCCTGTTATACTACACAAAGCACAGAGAGTGAACACTGAAACAAGCTGCCTCATTCCAGTTTATATTTGTCCAACCTATTTTTATGTTACCCAAGTAATAGCTTTTATATCCTTTTACTCATGTACGAATTAGTTGCTCTACCATATTGTATTACTTTTGTCACTACCACTACTACTACTACTACTACTACTACCACTAGTGAACATCGAAATGGTACCTCACTAGTATTCACCTCACTCTGAGGCTTTATATACCCTCTGTGTCCTTGTATTGTTTGTAATGGCTTGATAAAGCTCCTGGAGAGCGAAACGTTGCCACAATAAATGTCACATTAGTTGCACTTGTGTCCTTTTACTTTACAAGGTTAAGGATCCCTAGCTTTATTGACAAGTTATTTACAGGTTAAGGATTCCTAACTTTATTGGCAAGCTAAGAGCTGTTACCTACATCAGCTCATTTGAAAGCATTTTTATTATTATGAGACATACAAGTAGGGAACAGGATGAAGTTGGAGCCATCTGTGTGCCAGCATTTTCATTTGATCAACTGACTTTATCTCGTTGACATCATTATGCTGTACGAATGTGTTCCATACTCGAGTTATCCTGGGTATATATGATCTCAGATGGAGTGATGTTCTGGAGAAGGGTACAGCCAGAGTGAAGTTGCTGCTTTCTGCCCATCTTGTGGCATAAAAGCCTGTTTCACACTGTCCTCGAAGTGGATCCAAGTGTGGTACTCTGACAATATTGGCCTTGTACATAACAGTATGGCCACCCACATCCCTCCTGTGTTGAAGGCTCTGCTGAAATGACAGATCTATCCAGGATGGGTCCAGGCGAGAGATGAGACGTCTTGCTCTGTTGTCTACTCTGTCAAGCAGTCGCAGATGAGAGGGGGGGAGGGCAGGCAAACCAAGAAAGTGGAGCATACTCAAGGTGTGAGCGTACTTGTGCCTCGTGCAGAATCTTGCAACCCCTACTGTCAAGCAGATGCGAGATACGGCGAAGTGCTGTAAGCTTCCTGGCTACCTTGTTTGCAAGATTTACAGCATGGTTCTTCATGGTTAGTTTGGAGTCAAATTTCACCCCAAGGATATCAGGTGCCAACACCCTCCCATTCATCCTTACTACTGCACCAGCATTACCATCATGGTGCCTAGAGACGATCATCATTTGCGTTTTCTCAGGTGCAAATGTTACTTGCCATCTATTTCTCTCTCTCTCTCTCTCTCTCTCTCTCTCTCTCTCTCTCTCTCTCTCTCTCTCTCTCTCTCTCTCTCTCTCTCTCTCTCTCTCTCTCTCTCTCTCTCTATCTCTATCTTACCTAGCTAATTGTTCTGAGTAATATAGAGGTCAATTGAAAAAGAATATATAGTGAGTGTAGCTCTAAGGAGGATATAAATACTGTATATATATTTAATACTGTCGTTACCCATGTATACAAGATGTATATACTATATTTTCTTGATTTCACTTTTCCCAAACATTATTGATCCAAGCATAACAAGCAGAGACAAGGACAGGTTTTCTCTGCTGAAACCTCTCTAAAGATGGTGAGGGAACCGATGGGAAGTATGTGGACACAAATTACGCTGGTGAGCAGGATGCTGAGTGAGCTGGACTGATGCTACGTATCAGTGAGAGGGAACGTGATAAGGCTGATTAATCAGGCCTGGTCTGGTACCGGGCCGCAGGGACGGTGACTCCCGCAGTCTGTAACAGGTGGACAACAGGTTGGTTACTATTAAGCATCATATTCCCATTAAATGGAATGCTTATTATTGTGCTAGGTTTATTAAGGCATGTGGGAGAACTCTTCCAAAACCAGTTTGAGGCAAGGCAGATAGAGACGGTATTTCTCTTTGCTTGTGGAAAATATATAGACCCATTCTAATATATTTTCTTTGCCTCAGTCATTTTTCATTGGTTGCAGCGCAGCCAAGAGTGCGTCGGTAGTTAGGGGAAAGCATTTAATATTATTTTCGTACCTTTTTCTGACATAAATTATTTAAACGTTCATTTTGCTGTACATTTAGCTCAAATTAATTGTCTCGTTCAGTATAAAACATTAATTTAAGACTTTAATTACCAAATTATTGTTTTTTGTCTTTGGCGAAAAAAGAAATTAGTCTGTATTTGGTAATGACTAAATAGGGTCGATTAGGTAGCCGGATACGAATATTTTTTTTTTTAGCCTTTTTCTTTGGTATATTATTCAGTTACTTTTTACATGCTTGTTTCTGTGCTGGTGGCGGGTCATGGGATTATCGTCCTAAAGTCCGACCAGGCTTAGTAATTAATGCCATGTTCAGCCAAACTGTTAGTGCTTGCAGCTTATTTTTAGGGGGGATCGTAAGACCTAAGTGAATGTGAGCGAGGACTACAGGTACTTTCATTATGTCAGCATAATTGCTGATCCCCTGAATGTGTTGTATAGCTTATCTGAGTATCATAGTACCATCCATATGTTTTATATAGACGATCCCTACTTGGCCTAGTGACTGTTTGTGTGACGTCACGTGATGCGCATGTGTACGTGAGTACCTCTGTAACTTCTCAGTCCACGCTTAGGTCTACCAGGCAACACACGGCAGGTTGGGCTCCGTTACCACAGTCTGACAATAAATAGTGTTACCATCCACAAGTGTGTTTATCTTCAACCCTCGTTATCTCCTTTCGAACCCCACGACAATTAGAGGATGGGAAGACTGGACTAAAGTGAGGCAACATGTCACAACCCCCCCCCCCCCCCCAGTTGCCCCCAGACACCCCTGCTCGTGTGCCGTACGAATAAAATGTGACTGAAACATTCTTACGTGCAATTTGCAAGCTAATCATAATTCACTTTACCCTGCAATTTGCAGGTTAGAATTGCCAGTGTGACATAGTGTTGCCTATGTGTATTTTATTGTAGCTGACTCACCTGGAGTCTGGCTTTCAGCTTCCCGGTGGGATGACTACCCCAGAAACAATGTCATCTGTAATATTTTGAATCGGTCTTAGTGTACATGTACAAGGTATACAGGCCTACTTGACATCAATGACGTACTACTGTATAGAAAGCCACTTGTTTTACAGAGCATTTCGGGCAAATTAGGTCAATTTTGAGCCAGGATGCGACCCACACCAGTCGACTAACACACAGGTACCCATTTTGCTGATGGATGAACATAGACAACCGGTGTAAGGAAACACGTCCAGTGTTTCCACCCCTTAGCCGGGAATCGAACTCGGACCCTCACCGTGTGAAGCAAGAGCTTTTGCCACCAGACCACGGGGCACTGTGGCCTGGATCTTAACAGATCCAGCGTAATGTTTTCAGCTGAAGATTTAACTAGAGAAGAACTGGGATGGGGGGGGGGTTAACCTCATACTCATGGCAGCTAAATGAAGGGAGAAGAATTTCCAACTCTCAACTCTCATTTTTATCGTTCCGAAACAATGTGAAAAGTTATGGATAATCAGTGGCAACAGCTAACACGTATTGTTGTGTACTTGAAAAATGTCGAGATAGGAGCCGACATTACGTTACGACTCGTCTGAGGGAGGGAACAGTGTGAAGGATGTAGGGGCGAGTTGAGGCAGGGGAAAGTGTGAAGGATGCAGGGGCGGGTTGAGGCAGGGGACAGTGTGAAGGGTGTAGGGGAGGGTTGAGGCAGGGGACAGTGTGAAGGATGAAAGGGACATTCTGAAGGATGTAGTGGAGGGTTGAGGCAGGAGACAGTGTGAAGGATGCAGGGGACATTCTGAAGGATGTAAGGGAGGGTTGAGGCAGGGGACGGTGTGAAAGATGTAGGAGAAGGTTGAGGCAGGGGACAGTGTGAAGGATGTAGGAGAGGGGGCGAAGGAACAATGTGAAGGATATAGGAGAGGAGGTGAAGGAACAGTGTGAAGGATGCATGGGAGGATGATCCAAACAATTTTTTCATGAATGAGCCTCAAAACCCTGCCAATGTAGGCCAGATTTATGACATAACTCTAACTCCACTAGACTTTGAGAAAGCCATCGACGACATGCCCATGCATTCAGCCCCCGGCCCAGACTCGTGGAACTCGGTGTTCATTAAAAACTGCAAGAAACCCCTCTCACGGGCCCTAAGTATGCTATGGAGAAGGAGCTTAGACACAGGCGAGATTCCATAGTCACTAAAAACAACAGACACAGCCCTACTCCATAAAGGTGGCAGCAAAGCAGTAGCTAAGAACTATAGACCAATAGCTTTAACGTCCCACATCATAAAAATCTTTGAAAGAGTTCTAAGAAGCAGGATAGCAAACCACCTGGACTCCCAAAAATTGCACAACCCAGGGCAACATGGTTTCAGAGCAGGCCGCTCCTGCCTCTCGCAACTGCTTGACCACTATGATATGGTCCTAGATGCACTGGAAAACAAACAAAATGCGGATGTAGTATACACAGACTTTGCAAAAGCCTTTGACAAGTGCGACCATGGTGTAATAGCACACAAAATGCGTGCTAAAGGGATAACTGGCAAAGTAGGCAGATGGATCTTCAACTTTCTAACCAATCGCACACAAAGAGTAGTGGTAAACAGAGTTAAATCAGATGCTGCCATAGTGAAGAGCTCTGTCCCACAAGGCACAGTACTCTCACCTATCCAGTTCCTTATTCTCATATCAAACATAGACAGAGATGTAAACTACAGCGCTGTATCATCTTTTGCAGACGATACTAGGATCTGCATGAGAGTGTCATCCATTGAGGACACGGCTAACCTCCAAGAAGATATAAACCAAGTTTTCCAATGGGCAACAGAGAACAATATGATGTTCAATGAAGACAAATTCCAACTAGTCCGTTATGGAAAACTGGAGGAAATAATAACTAGAACTGAGTATACTACAAACTCCAATCACACAATAGAGAGGAAAAGTAATGTGAGAGACCTGGGAGTGGTAATGTCAGAGGATCTCACCTTCAAGGATCACAACAATGCCACTATCACAATTGCTAGGAAACTGATAGGATGGATAATGAGAACATTCAAGACAAGAGATGCTAAGCCAATGATAATCCTTTTTAAATCACTTATTCTTTCTAGGCTGGAATACTGCTGTACATTAACATCCCCATTCAAGGCAGGTGAAATTGCAGAGCTAGAGAATGTACAGAGAACCTTTACTGCACGTATAAGTTCCATCAGACACCTTAACTACTGGGAGCGCATGGAAGCACTTGACTTGTACTCACTAGAGCGCAGGCGAGAGATATATCATAATTTACACCTGGAAGATTCTGGAGGGAGTGGTCCCTAATATGCAAACAGCAATCACTCCATACGAAAGCAAAAGACTTGGCAGGCGATGCAACATACCCCCAGTGAAAAGTAGGGGCGTCACTGGTACACTAAGAGAAAACACAATAAGTATCCGGGGCCCAAGACTGTTCAACAGCCTCCCACCAGCAATAAGGGGCATTACGGGAAGACCCCCTGGTTATCTTCAAGAGGGAGCTGGACAGATACCTAAAGTCGGTGCCGGGTCAGCCGGGCTGTGGTTCGTACGTTGGATTACGTGCGGCCAGCAGTAACAGCCTTGTTGATCAGGCCCTGATCCACCGGGAGGCCTGGTCGTGGACCGGGCCGCGGGGACGTTGATCCCCGGAATTCCCTCCAGGTAGACTCCAGGAGGAGATGAAGCAAGGAACAATATGAAGGATGCAAGGGAGGGGAATGAGGCAGGTGGAGTGTGAAGGATGTGGGGGAGGGGGATGACGGAGGGATCATTGTGAAGGATGCAGGGGGGAAGGGGTAATAAAAGAGCAGAGGGAGAGGGGTGAGGGAGGGGTTAGTGTGTTAGCATCAGCTACCTATGTTAGGCTGCACACCGCCTCTGCAACTGCCGGAGCACTTAAAGAAGAGCGTCCACACCTGCCTCCAGGTGAACGCTGCTCACATGGCAAACTAAATATCACTTGTGTATTTTTCCCCGCTGCTGAGATGGGGGAACATGTCATTAAGAGGAACAACTCAGCTCCCGTCTTCAATATTTATACTAACACGGTCACTGCCCTTGCTTATAGCCCGGGTCACTCTTTATTTATTCCAGCAATATTAATTAAGTTTACGCCGGAATTACCGATATATTAATGACATTAGCATTAATTAACATCTCATTAAATTCATCTTGAATACCAGTTAGCCAGCGATGTAGGTTTTCAAGCAAGAAGTCATTATATTATGCAAATGAGAGTATCCTGGAGTTACTCGATCCCCAGACAAGCTTGCATAAAATACAGAAGAGGACACTTTTAAAATTTACTCCCGACATGACCGTAAATCTAGAAAGTTATCGCATATATTTTCCCAGTTCCAACTTGTCGGAAGGATGGCGGGGGTGAGGGAGCCACCCAAGTTTTGCCATATTTTGTGTGGGAGATAGTGAGGCCCCAGCGAGACCTCAGATTCATCCTAAGGAGTTGTACTTAAGAAATGACAGCAAGGAGAGATTTAGAAACTCTTTGTGCACCCTTCTTGTACACTGAGGTTAAGTTTAATCTCTCTTTTAGTGAATAAAGTAATCTTGTTAAAATGTTAGCATTCTGATGAGTAGTGACCTTAATAACACACGTGTTGTCGATATGATTGAAACCTAAACAACAAACCATCCTGGTTCATAGTGCTGGTAGAGCCACGTCCGTCTTTTCCATTTTTCCCAGACTGTTGTTGGGTATTGTCCACATTGTTGCGGACGATACAAAAAAATAGCATGAAATTTACCTCGGTATAGGATACCAAAGTATTGCAAGAGGATATTAACAAAAATTTTCAGTGAACGGTAGAAAATGATATGTTCAATGGGGAGAAATTCCAATTGTTCAGATACGGAAAGAATGAGGAACTCAAAAGGGGAACGATGTAAAAAAACACAAATGGGCCACCTGAACTGTCTTCATAAGGAGCACAGTAAATAAAATGCTGCAAAACTCAGAAAAGTGACAATATGGAAAATGAGAACTTTCAAAACAAGAGAAACAATGTGAAAGGTGACACTATTAAAATCACTTAGTGACAACTCTGTTTAAGGCGACTAAGATAGCAAACTTAGGAAAGATAGATAGCCACAGTCTTTACTACTTTCATAGAGCAATTAAATCGTTTAGATTGCTAGGAACACCTCGAAAAACTAAGTGTTTTCTTTAAAGAGAATGCGATACGGATACAGGATAATTACACATAGAAGATACTGGAGGACCTGGTCCCAAATCTTCATAATATCATAACATACTGGAGTTATAGATATGGGAAAAATGGTAAAATAGACACAGTAAAAAGCAGGGAAGTCATGGGTACAATAAGAGAACGCTGTATCAACATCTGTGGATCTTGACTATTCAGCCTGCTACCAGTAGATATCAGAAATATTACTCGAACAAGTGTAGAAGTATTCAAGATTAATCCTTTCACTGTCTCCGTGGTGTGCCAGATCAACCAATCTGTAATGGACTTGTTGGCCGGAGGGCTGCCAACATCAATAGCCTGGTTAAGCAGACAATCAACAGTAAGGTTGGGCCGCGAGAGCAGGGCACAAGTAAATCGCAGGTAAACACGTCACTTTCACATTCGTTGTGCTTGTGTTTGTAGGCAAGACCCATGTCGTCATGTGCTGTCCAGGGGTCATCTTCTATGTAGCTGTCATGGCTAGCTCTCAGGAAGAACACACTCTAAGTCACCTATTTACACACATGAAACCAGGAAATAAACTGCTGTACAATTTTTAAGATTAGTGAGGTACATGTAACATGATAATGGTTGGAAATCTACACATTAATATCGCTCTCCACGAGAGCATCCAGTGAAAAGCAGAATTGCAGTAATTATACTTGGAAATAGCTCAGTAAGTGTTCAGGGTTCCAAGACTTCATCACCCTCCCTTCAGATGTAATTGTCTAAATTTAAGAAGGAACTTGGTAAGTTCCTCGAGTTAGTTCCTGGTCCTCCGGGCTAGGAAGCTTACTTTGGACTGCGTGCTGCGGCCTCCATTAGCCTGGTTAATATCTTATTATAAATCTGATGTCTCCAATGGTGTAATTCATCCCTATTTGACTGATGAATTCTGCAGCGCGGGCGAAACTTTTCGTTAGTAAAAATTTCTAGTGTTGTACATGTCTTGCTCATCAGCCAGACTGATCAAGTTATCAACCATGAAGCCTTGTCCGGAACCAGGCTGCGGGGGTGATAACTTCCGTGGACACGTAATAAACAGGTAGCATTTTATTCTTATGGATTTATAAATAATTCGTAAATTTGAGTCTTGGCTCTAAGTATAAATATTACAAAATTATAATTCACACTCATTTATAAATAATCTTTTGTTATTATGGTTAAAAAAAAAAAACAGACGAGGAGCTTGGATGGAAGGTTGAAATAACTCATTTCCGTCCTGAATGGAGCTTGTCTCTTGTAAGGATCTAGTTGGTGCATGTAGCCGCAGCATCCTCCTGGTGACGATGCACGTTATTCCCTTATTTAAATGTTATCACAGTCGTTGTAGGTGGTATCTAGGCTGCCCCGGATAGGAGTATACCTGGAGAGGGTTTAGGGGGTCAACACCCCCGCGGCCCGGTCTGTGACCAGGCTTTATGGTGAATCAGGGCCTGATCAACCAGGCTATTACTGTTGGCCGCACACAACCCGACGTACGAACCACAGCCCGGCTGGTCAGGTACTGACTTGAGGTGCCTGTCCAGTGCCTTCTTGAAGACAGCCAAGGGTCTATTGGTAATCCCCCTGACGAAAGATAGATCCATCTGACGGATCAGTCATCGTCAGTCTTAATATGACATCTTGTCACTATTCTTCCTCCTCTCCTACACATAGTTGTATTGATTGACACAGGAATTGTGTTGAGTCTAGTAAAGGTTGTTGATCAGTCTGAGATCTTGCCGTGGAAGTCAGTTGGTGGCTGCTGTTGCGTTTGTTGTGACGTTAAAGTGGGTGACGTGACAGTGCTGGTCCAGGGAGTCAACACCCGAGCAACAATTCGACCTTCCAACCCATGTTTACACAGTGCGGCGTGACCCGCAAGGCCGATGTGGTTGCAGCTTTCCCTTGCCCCACAATCTGCCACCCCTCACAGCCCCTCCCCACCCTTGCCCAACCAGACCCCTTGCTGCTCACTCAAGTTGTGTTGCCACTTACCAAAATCTCTCTATAGTGAGGTCCCTCAGCGTTTTCAGGTGGGGGTTCAGATAGTGGTTATCACAGCGACCTCTCAACATGGTGCTCCTCATACGAAGCTGTGTTGAAGGGGTGGTGTTTCAGGAGCAGGTTCATCGTTCAGATAGCGAGTCCTGGCATATCTGGTGATGTGCCCGGGAAGAATAGACATGTCTGGCGGGAAGCATCTCGTTCCTCAAGCCTGGGCGTTGCTAGTTTTTTTTTTTATACATGAGTGTTCCATCTTTTTAACTGAGCAACCCATGACTCAAGGTTGTGATGTTAGAACCTCTTCCCCGCTACCTCCAGTTCATCCCAGTCCCAAGTTGAGTACACTACCCACGTCATCTCCCTCCCTCTCACACTGCAACTCGTCCTCCAACTTCAGCACGGAGCGTGGAGGCTAATCATTCGTGAATATTGGATAATTTATGTTGTATAATCTAACCTTATTCCAGTCGTGCAAAAATTAAAACATCATAACAGGTGCGAAAAGGAACAATCTGGTTGGAGAGCAAGTTGCCACGCTTGACTGGACTACCCAGCAATACCCAACTTCATCTAAGATGACGTATGTTATCCCTCGATGCCTTCAACTGTCCAATCATATAGTATCTCTGAAAACCACCACCTCATTCGTATTAAAATAATTTTCATCAATGTCGAAACGTCTGCTTTAAAATTTTCCATAGGAAACTTGAGCATTACGTCCGCCAGGTGATATGTGGGCCAGCAGGATGCCAACAGTAATATCCTGGCTCATCAGACAATCTACTTCTAGAAATGCCTGGCTTCAAAGGGAGCTGCAGTGGCAAGAAAACCTCTCGAAACCGGTCATATGTTTTTCCTCAAAATATTAATAAGAACAAAAAAATCTACAAACTCAACCCACTTAGTAGAATATAAGTCAAGTGAGAAAGACCTTAGTGTGATAATGTAAGAAGCTCTCACGTTCATGGAGCACAAGTTTATTACCGCAACTGCAATAAAAATGAAAGGTTGGTTAACTAGAATCTTTAAAACAAAGGGTGCCAAGCTAATGATGACTGTCCTCGGGTCACTCGTGTTCTCTAGGCTGGAGTATTCCTGTGTACAAACGACCCTCTACAAGACAGGCGAAATGACTGAGTTTAAACTCTGTCAAATACCTAAATTACTTGGATCACTGAAGTCTGTACTCCTTAGAATGTAGGCGAGAATGATACATTATAATCTACACCAGGAAGATACTGGAGGAATTGGTCCCAAACCTGCACGCCGAAATTACTACTTATGAATACAAGAGGGTTGGCAGATGGTGCAAGATACCTCCAATAAAAATCAGGGGAGAACTCAATAAATGTTAAGTGACCACGACTTTTCAACACCCTCCCTTCATGCATAACGGGGATCACCCACAAACCTCAAGTTGTCTTCAAGAGGAAACTCGCCAAATTCCTTAAACCAGTTCCTGACCAACCGGGTTGTAATGCAAACGTTCGACTACGGTCAGCGGGCACCACCAGTCTGACGGATCAGGCTAGCAACCAGGAGGCCTAGTCTGGGACTGGGCTGTGGATACTGTGAACTCCAGAAGCGAGGCCAGGTGAACCATTTTCAGCTTGTAGTCACCGAGTCGTGTTTGTGAGGTTTGAGACACTGACCCCGCTTCGATGTGCTTGATCAGTTTCTGGATTTCAGCCTCCCGGGTTATCATACCTACTTTTAAAACTGTGCTTCTTGAATATGGTCACCGAAATGCGTTTGCTGGGGGTTGATTCTTATTGGTGTGAAACGTTGTATTATTAACTTTAAACTTATTGAATCACAATTCCCTGAGTCATAGTAAAATGTGTATATAAAACACAGCTCATTATTAGCCTACCAATATAGAAAATATTACAAGAGCCATATTGAATTTATTCTTTACCTTCATTAACTCATATAGATAGAAAACGACTCTGGAATACTGTTGTGTTCTAACGACCTTTTTCCCAAGCGCTGTTTGACCCAACGGATTTGGCGCTTCCCCCTGATTAAAATATAAAATGCTTAGATTGTTATATTTGTATATGACAAATAAAAATAACCCCGGGAGCTTGGTAATCGGAGAGAGTGGAGAGGTCGGGTGGTGGTAATACAAGACGCAGCCACGGATTGAAACACTGGGGTGGGTGTGGCGTGGGCAAGCCATCACTGGGGTGAATTTTGTTTTAAGTAATATCATTAGATGGCCCACTCTGTGGCGTGAGGATGGGGGGAGGGGGGTAAGAGCCCGCTTTGGGGCTGAGGTGTAGTGAAAGAACACATTGGGGCGAAGAGTAAATTCTGGGGATGAGGGTTGGGTGGAGTAGTCAGCGTTGGGATGAAGAGCAAGCTTTGGGGAACCTAGAGGTTATTCCGGGGATCAACGCCCCCGCGGCCCGGTCCATGACCAGGCCTCCCGATGGATCAGGGCCTGATCAACTAGGCTGTTACTGCTGGCTGCACGCAGTCCGACGTACGAGCCACAGCCCGGCTGATCCGGCACTGACTTTAGGTATCTGTCCAGCTCTGGGTTAAACAATAAATTTTTGCTAGGAATACCTAAATTGCTATTTGTGAAAAATGTCTTTGCGAACCGATTTCACTCATACACCAAGCAGCCAAAAACAGGTTTTAAATCTGTACACTAAGCGAGAGACAATAGTACATGTAGTCTGTCAACACTAACTTAATTGTCTATAAGAGGAAGCTCGATACATCCCTGCAAAACATTCTGATCAGCCAGGCTTTGATGGTTACGATGAACTGTGGACTGCCGGTACCAGTAGCCTCAGTGACTATGTTCTAGTCAGCAATTAGGTCACACAGATTGTCATGTCCCACAGACACCACTAGGCATTCACAAGTTATCCAAGTTAGTGTTATTATTATTATTCATGGGGGAGCACTGAACCCTTAGGGGTCATACAGCGCCTCGATGATTGGGAGGTAATTAGCTTCGATCCATGGAATGGGAGATCAGGCCCCTCACCAATGTCAAGGAACTTCCTTTAAGGGGAAAGTTAGTATTTTTTTTTTCTGTGTACATACATGCAAACTCGGCCGTACTTATTCTTTTTGAAAGCTTTAAACTGGTGATATGCTGTAAGTGCATGGCTGTTGTGACGTTTATAACCTGCTCTTAGATGCGGGCGTTGGGAGGAGACAGAAAAGGTGGTCGAGGTGTGGAGGAGAGTGGAGTGAGACAAAATGGTTTTAGAGGAAGAAGGCCTTGGAAGGGAAGGTTAGGAGGAAGAAACGTGCATGTAAAGGCAGGATGGATGGAAAGGAAGAAAGGTGGGTTGGAGGTGAAGACGAGACGATAAAATAACATCATGAATAGCTGTCCTGATGATGAAATTGTTGTCAGTATATAGAAGAACTTTGGGGAAAATCTGCATTTGCTGTCTACGAGAACATACAAGCGTCCGACCACCAGGATTGCAAATAACTGCAGGGAGGTTTTTCCGGGGGTCAGGGCCAAATCGACCAGGCCGCCAGGTGGATCAGGGCCTGATCAATCAGGCTGTTGCTCCTAGCCGCACGCAATCCGACGTATGAGCCACAACCCGGCTGATCGGGCACTGACTTTAGATATCTGCTCAGTTCCCTTTTGAAGACAGCCAAGGGCCTAGACCATTGATAAGTCATCTTATGCTGAACAGATACCTAAAGTCAGTGTCGGATCAGCCGGGCTGTGGCTCGTACGTTGGACTGCGTGCGGCCAGCAGTAACAGCCTGGTTGATCAGGCCCTGATCCATCGGGAGGCCTGGTCATGGGCCGGGCCGCGGGGGCGTTGATCCCCGGAATAACCTCCAGGTAACCTCCAGGTAACCCCGAACACTTACTATGATTTATGTTGTTAGGTAAGACACACATGCAACAGTTAGGTATCTATATTTCGAAACGTTTCGCCTACACAGTAGGCTTCTTCAGTCGAGTACAGAAAAGTTGATAGAAGCAGAAGATACTTGAAGACGATGTAATCAGTCCATCACCCTTAAAGTTTTGAGGTGGTCAGTCCCTCAGTCTGGAGAAGAGCATTGTTCCATAGTAGGAAACAATATTGTTTCCTACATAGTAGGAAACAATATTGTTTCCTACTATGGAACAATGCTCTTCTCCAGACTGAGGGACTGACCACCTCAAAACTTTAAGGGTGATGAACTGATTACATCGTCTTCAAGTATCTTCTGCTTCTATCAACTTTTCTGTACTCGACTGAAGAAGCCTACTGTGTAGGCGAAACGTTTCGAAATAAAGATACCTAACTGTTGCATATGTCTTACCTAACAACCTGTCGGTATTTTATACCATTTTAATGTTCACTGTGATTTATCTTGGTGCACTCATGGTACACCTGATTTTCATGGGGGGTATGTTGCACCATCTGCCGAATCTTTTGCTTTAATAGGGAGTGAGTTGTGTGCAGATTTGGGACCAGCCTCTCGAGGAGTTTCCAGAAGTAGATTACGATGTGCCTTTCTAGCCTGCATTCCAGGGATTACGACTCAAATTGAACAAGTGTCTTGAAGAGGATCATCATTGGCATGACATTCTCTGTTTTGAAGGTTTTCATTATCCATCCTCTCATATTCCTCGCAGATGTCATAATGACACTGTTGTGATCCTTGAAGGTAAGATTCTCTAACATTAACACTCCCAAGTCTTTCACATTAGTTTTTAGCTCTATTTCGTGTTTAGGGATTGTAATACACTCTGTTTTAGCTATTATTTCCTCAGATTTTCCATAACTGTGTAAGTGAAATTTGTCCTTTTTGAACATCATATTGTTTTCTGTTGCCCATTGGAAAACTTGGTTTGTATTTGCTAGGAGATTTGCCGTGTCCTGAATGGATGACATTCGTCCAGATTCTAGTATCGTCTGCAAACGAAGACACAGTTTACATTTCTGTCTATGTCAGATATAAGGATGAGGAAAAAGGATGGGGGCGTGTACTGTACCTTGTGGAACAGAGCTTTTCACCGTAGCAGCCTCCAACTTATCTCTCTTTGCCATTACTCCCTGTGATCTGCTGGTTAGAGTTAAAAATCCATTTCACACTTTTCCATTTATTACTTTATCATGCATTTTGTGTGCTATTGCACCATGATCCCAGTTGTCGAAAGACTTTTGTTAAACCTGTGTAGTCTACATCTGTGTTCTGTTGGTCTTCCGGTGCATCCAAGACCATGTCATAGTTGTCCAGTAGTTGCAGGAGCATCATTTTCTTAACCCATGTTGCCCTGGGTTGTGCAGCTGTTGGAAATTGTTGGCTGTCTTGCTTCTTTGAACCCTTTCAAAGATTTTTATAATGTGGGACGTTAGTGCTATCGGTCTATAATTTTTTACTGTTGCTTTGCTTCCACCTTTCCTGAATGGCCTCTGTCCTGGCTTCCTCTCCATGGTTTCCTTCCGGCAAGCAATAGGGGCAACTTGCCGTTCTTGATGAACACGCAGTTCCGCGAGTCTAGGCCTGGTGCAAAGATTATGGGCATGTCGTTAATGACATTTTCAAAGTTAAATGGAGTTAGGGTTATGTCACAAATTTGACATACATTGACAGGGTTTTGAAGCTCGTTCACGTAAAATTCGTTCGTCTTTTCGATCTTTAGTCTGATTAATGATTCACCAAACAGTCATATTGCCACTTTAGTATCTCACTCATTCCTTAGCTGTCGTCCGTGTAAGTCCCATCTTTGAGCAAGGGCCCGATACCATATGTGGTTTCTGCCTTGTTTTGGCATATGAAAAACAAAATTTGGATTTCTTTCAATTTCATTAATTGCTTTTAGCTGCTCCTGTTTTTCCTGGATCATGTTTGATTCATTTAGCTTAAGTTCAATATTTGTAATACTTGTAGTAATACAAGGCTTTCATTCAGATTTCTGTAACTGGCAAGTGCAGGGAGGTTCTAGTATCCCGGGGAAAAAGAGGCTGCGTGAATTCAGATAAAATTAAGTCCTCTCTAAAATTTTCTCTTATGCGTTTGAAGACATATTTTCTTCAATTTTGTTAATGTAAAAAATAATAATTTTATACCAAAAGAACCTTAGAAAACTTACCTAACCTTATTATAACAAACGCAATTTAATATATATATATATATATATATATATATATATATATATATATATATATATATATATATATATATATATATATATATATATATATATATATATATATATATATATATGCAAAACAACCACTCTGAAAAAATAGAGAAATTCCAAGTGCTTTCGTGACTACTCACATTGTGATAATGTGAGTAGTCACGAAAGCACTTGGAATTTCTCTATTCTTTCAGAGTGGTTGTTTTGCATATTCTGAAATCACCTGTTTACTGTGATCTTATTGCATATATAATATATAATTATATATATATATATATATATATATATATTATATTGTAACCACGAACAAATGGTATTTAATCAGTAACAACACTGCGACTAGCCGAGGATTCGAACCCATGTTGTTTTAGCCCGCCTCATAATGAGCTAAAATTCACGACGCTCTAACCCATGGGACCATACAATCCTACAAGAATCACGCACCCAACAGAGCTTGGTGTTGTACTGTGATCTGATGACATACGATGGTGTGGGTGCTTCAGAGCTAATTTCATCCTCTTTCCCGTTTGATGTATTAGCCTCCACAAACAGTATATATAGTATTGTAACCACAAACAAGTGGTATTTAATCAATAGCAACACTGCTACTAGCCGAAGGTTCGAACCCGTGTTGCCCGCCTCATGGTGAGCAAAAATACACGATGCTCTAACCCACGGGACCATACAACCCTACAAGAATCGCTGGTGTTATTGATTAAATACCACTTGTTCGTGGTTACAATACTGTATATGCTGCTTGTGGAGGATAGTCCACCAAACGTGTGTGTTTGTGTTGGGAGAGCACAATTTTAATTGCTGCAGATAATGTAAATCCTCTAAAAACTGCTGGTCATTTTAGTGCAGCATTACGGTATGTATGTTTATATATTCGTAAATATGGTTGTACTGTAAATATTGTGGCTCATTAAAGCTAATAATTATTTTTGTTTTGTGGAATTCTGATACACAGAAGTGTGATTACAAAGTTAACTAACGTGTGGCAGTCGGAAGCTGTTCTAACTAGTGTTGAATGACAATATTTTGGGTAAATTTACATGGAAAATAGGACAAATTTTATTGTATATTAGTATGAAAATAATGCTGGTAGCATTTATATAAATCTGTAGACAATGTAAACTGTAGTTATGTAAGTAATATATATGTGTAACAATGCAAGTAATATGAAGGTAATATTGGAATAATCATAATACTAGTAAATGTTACCCTATTGCCAGTAAAGCTCGTTTTGTTATGATTGCCAATAGTACTAAAAATATAGTGGTCTATATAGTCTCAACACTAACGCCAACACTGAGCAGCGCGACCGTAATGGACGGTCCGTGTCTCTGTGAGGAATGATTTAGGACCAGTTAATATTGCATATAAAGCGAGTGTGTGGCAGGGTGGTTAGCAGGACGCGAGAAAGTGTGGGTACGGTTCTGCTTGATGCCTATCGTGTATTCCTTTAGTGTGGCCCCCAGCCTTGCTAACCTAACTGGGACACCGCCCAAGATATGACCAACCCCGTCAAGTTAGTTGAAATATGTACCTAGGATTAACCTTATGTGAAATTGGTTTCTGACTCCTTCCCCGCCTGTGGAGAAATATCAATTTATATTTTGATTTAGGAAGATGCTGCTTTTTATGGTGTGTTGCGAAATTCCTCTTAAAAATACAAACATAGTTACTGCGGGGTATGTATGAATAAATGTAGCAGGGAATCACTATCCTTCATCCTCGCCGAAATTCTTTCATTATTGGGTTGAACGTTACAGTGGATCCATTGGTGCCCAGGTCAGGTTGTGGACTGCATGTGAAGTTCTGGGTGTTGGAGTTAGTGTGTGCCGTCGTAGCAGCTACTACAGAGGATGGTTACGTTGGTAACTGGTAAAAGGACCTCATGGAAATAAGTCACTGACTTTTTTGGGTTATCATAGGTTCTCTACACATATGCTGCTATGTATGATAATCTGTGTAACTGTATGCTGCTATGTATGATAATCTATGTAACTGTAGTTTTGTATACCCGAATAAACACACGACAAGTGTATGTCGGAAAGAGAAAGCTGACTGGGTGGTGCAGTGCAGGGGAACTGCGCAGGCGCCGCACACCGCTTGTCCCTCGATTTTTACCTTCACTGTAGAGGAAATTATTGACCCGATATTTTCTTGAACTTTGTTGTGCTGATTTCTAAGCATTAAGTATGTGAGTGTAATAAAATTTCTTAGTTATTAGTGTTATATTACATAATTATCACTATAAATTGGCGAGTTTGTGGTTAAGTAAATGGACGCTGTTCCCTGGACAGTCATACACTAGTGTTATGTATAACTATTGACTAGCAGTGATTCTGTGCACTTGTAATACCACGGTGGTAAACGTTAGATATTAATTTATGATGGAAGCAGTAAGGCCAGGGCGACCGTATCAACGATGATAGTTCATGTGGACGATACAAACTCCGGGAAATAAAGCTAGTTGGTAATGGCGTGCTGGACAAGGATTATGGCCTGGGGGCAGCTCAGACCGGCCACCGCCCTCCTCTACTGTCCACCCCTGACTTCCCTCCCTCCTGACATTTATGACCTCCCTTTCCACCCTCTCTCCCTAACCCACCAATCTCCCTCCTCAGATTCTTTCTCTGCTGCCCTCCCTCTCTAGATCTACATGCCACTACTGTCCTCTCAACATTATCTCTTTAAACTTTTTTTCCCACCTATCTTCGTCCATTACTTTTGTTGAGTAGCCTTTCTCACGGTCCTTCATCTCACATTTTTTTTTCATTTACTTTCTTCCACTCCTTTCCTTCTTGTCCTTACCCTCTTCCCTTTTATCCCCTTTTCACTAAATGGTAATTCCCAAATAATAGAAACCTCAAGTCAGCTGGAACGAAGCCTTAGCTGCCGTAGGTGCTGAACCCATAGTAGATTTCGAAAAAGCCATTGACAACATGCCTATGCACTCAGCTCCAGGCCCAGACTCATGGAACTCTGTGTTCATTAAGAACTACAAGAAACCCCTCTCACGTGCCCTAAGGAGAAGGAGCTTCGACATGGGTGAAAATCCACAGTCACTTAAAACAACGGATATAGCCCCACTCCATAAAGATGGCAGCAAAGCATTAGCTAAGAACTATAGACCAATAGCTCTAACGTCCCACATCATAAAAAACTTTGAAAGAGTGCTAAGAAGCATGATTGCAAACCACCTGGATTCCCAAAAACTGCACAATCCAGGGCAACATGGGTTCAGGGCAGGTCGCTCCTGCCTCTCACAACTACTGCATCACTATGATATGGCCTTGAATGCACTAGAAGAAAATCAGAATGCAGATGTAATATACACAGACTTTGCAAAAGCATTTGACAAGTGCAATCATGGCGTAATAGTGCACAAAATACGTGCTAAAGGAATAACTGGGAAAGTGGGGAGATGGATCTTCAACATCCTAACCAATCGAACACAAAGAGTAATGGTCAACAGAGTTAAATCTGAGGCCGCCATAGTGAAGAGCTCTGTTCCACAAGGCACAGTACTCGCCCCCATCATGTTTCTCATCCTCATATCAGACATAGACAGAGATATACACCACAGCACCGTATCATCCTTTGCGGATGATACTGTGCATGAGGCTGTCATCTGCTGAGGACGCGGTTAACCTCCAAGAAGATATAAACCAAGTTTTCCAGTGGGCAACGGAAAACAACATGATGTTCAATGAGGACAAATTCCAACTACTCCATTATGGAAAACTGGAGGAGATAATAACTAGAACAGAGTATACTACAATCTCTGGCCATACAATAGAGCAGAAAAATAATGTAAGGGATCTGGGAGTAGCAATGTCTGAGGATCTCACTTTCAAGGATCACAACAGTGCCACGATCACAAGTGCAAAGAAAGTGAAATGATGGATAATGAGAACGTTCCAAACAAGAGATGCCAAGCCAGAGATGATCCATTTCAAATTAATTGTTCTCTCTAGGCTGGAATACTGCTGTACATTAACATCTCCATTCAAAGCAGGTGAAATTGCAGATCTAGAGAGTGTACAGAGAACCTTTCCTGCACTTATAAGTTCTATCAAGCACCTTAACTACTGGGAACGCTTGGAAGCACTTGACTTGTACTCGTTGGAACGCAGGAGTGATGTATCATAATCAACACTTGGAAAATCCTGGAAGGAATGGTCCCAAATCTGCACACAGAAATCACTCCCTACAAAAGTAAAAGACTGGACAGGCGATGCAAAATACCCCCATTTAAAAGTAGGGGCGCCATTGGTACACTAAGAGAAAACACCATAAGTGTCTGAAGCCCAAGACTGTTCAACAGCCTCCCACCAACCATAAGGGGAATTACCAATAAACCCCTGGCTGCCTTCAACAGAGAGCTGGACAGATGCCTAAAGTCAGTGCCGGATTAACCGGGCTGTGGTTCGTACGTTGGACTGCGCGCGGCCAGCAGTAACAGCCTGGTTGATCAGGCCCTGATCCACCGGGAGGCCTGGTCGTGTACCAGGCCGCGGGGGAGTTGATCCCCGGAATAATCTCCAGGTAGACTCCAGGTACCACCCCTATATTTTATATTCTATATGAACTTTATCAATAGACAGAATACATTGACAGAAAACACAAACATGAATATATTGGTACAATATATCAAAGATTATGAATCTCCTCCAGCTCCTCCGAAGCCGGACGCGAGACAAGTATGCAGCATGCATTCCCCCTCTGGATGGCCACGCTGAGGTGCTGGAACACGAAAGTGGCTTCCCTTGGGTCCCTGGTGGTGTCGATGAGTCTGGAACCCAGTTCTTTAAGGAAACGTGTGGCATTTTTTCCCCATGATTCCAAGGTCTCTGATCCCACTGGGACAAATTGATACTGTTGGCTTATGTCGCTGTTCTTACCGATCTTGTAATCTCCCCTGTGATCAGCAGCTCTTCCCTGTCGCCCGACACTGTGATGGATGTAGGTGTCTGCCAGCGTCGACATACAGGTATAGTCACAAGCAAAGAGCTTGCTGGGTTGTGGGTATTGTTGATTAAGGCTGGAAGACCGAAATTTCGAAGTCGTATGCTGATATGCAGGAATGTGTTGAACTCCTCTTCTGTGTGCTTTGGGGTTTTCCAGAATGAAGCACAGTGGGGAGAGAGAGATTTTGTTCGGATTTTTAACCCGGAGGGTTAGCCACCCAGGATAACCTAAAAGTATAAATCACATAAAGGGGGAGAGGCAAATATAATGCCAAATACAAAGCAATATATATTAAACAATGAAAACAATATATTAGGAAACCACGATTCATGGGTTTACTGACGAGAAAGGGATATCCTTATTAAGGCAAAATCCAGCATTAGCGAGGTAAAAAACTCTGTGCCTGTTTCTTATCCTCGTAGTAGACATGGATAAAAACACTGGCCCATCAGGCACATACCAGGAAACTAATGAGGCTTTGTGAAAAGTACTCATTAAACCAACAGATAACTGATCCCACTAGAAATGAAAATACTCTGGATTTGAGATTCACAAACAACGAGGAACTAATCAGAGACATAACAGTTAGAAAAACAATATACTCTGAACATAACATCATAGAAGCTCAAACGAGTATTAACTCAGGGTTTGGAAACTGCGTCACTAATGTTAGAGACGGGATGTTCAGTAAGTTTAATTTTAACAACCATAGAATTGACTGGGAAAAAATAAACCAAGAGCTATCAGACATACCCTGGGAATCAAACATGAGCGACCTAAATACCCACCAGTGCCTAGAGAAGCTGAATACAGAAGCATACAAGGTCTGTATGAAGCACGTACCATTGAGGAAACCCAGAAGAAGATCAGATATATACAGAGAGAGAGTAGGAGATGGTACAGAAGAAGAAAACGGGTTACAGTACTGCTTAAAAACACAAATATGCTTCAGCAGAGGAAAGACAGACTTAGACAAGAGATCACTGAACTAGAACATAAACTTAGTGTGCCATACCTAACAGAAGAACTACAAAGGAAACAAAGGGCCATACAGGATATTGCAAGAAAACCAAAATATTTCTAGTCTTACGCAAAATCCAAGCTAAGAACTACCTGTAGAATTGGACCATTATTGAGAGGAGACTTGTATACTGACGATGAACAGGAAATGAGTGAAATCCTAAAAGAACAGTATGAGTCGGTGTTCAGCAACCCACTAAATGACAGCAAGGTAGAAAATGCCGAAATATTTTTCACTCCAGAAGGCCTGGCAGACCAACTAATTGACATCAGTACAAATCCCATAGATTTCGAAAAAGAAATGGACAACATACCCACTCACTCAGCGCCTGGACCAGATTCATGGAATACTCTATTTATAAAAAAGTGCAAAGTACTACTACCACGAGCACACAGCGTTTTTTGGAGAAAGACCTTAGATCTAGATGAAATACCGGAGGCCTTGAAGAGTGCAGACATAGCTCCTTTGCATAAGGGAGGTAGTAGAGCACTAACTAAAAATTACAGACCAATAGCCCTAACTTCTCACATCATATAAATATTCGAGAGAGTGATGAGACTGTAGATTACAAATTTCATGGACCAGCACAACCAACATAACCCGAACCAGCATGGTTTTAGAGCAGGACGATCATGTCTGTCACGGCTGCTGAACCATTATGACAGAATTACGGAGGCATTGGAAGAAGACCAAAACGCAGATGTGATTTACACAGATTTTGCCAAGGCGTTTGACAAATGCGATCATGGAGTGATAGCACACAAAATGAGGGCCATGGGCGTAATGCCCATGCCCCTCATGGGCATTAGTGAACAGGGCAAGATCCAGCATCAGCGAGGTCAAAAGCTCAGTGCCCCAAGGCACTGTTCTGGCACTTCTGCTGTTTCTCATCCTCATAGCAGACATAGATAAAAACACTCGGCACACTTTTGTATCATCATTTGCAGATGACACTAAAATAAGCATGAAAGTCAGTACGGTAGAGGACACTGAAAAAGTACAGGAAGACATAAACAGGGTTTTCCAGTGGGCAGTGGAAAACAACATGACGTTCAATGGTGATAAGTTCCAGCTGCTTAGATATGGAAAGAATGAAGAACTCAAAAGGAGCACTATATACAAAACTCAAGAGGGTCACCAAATAGAACGTAAGGAACACGTAAAAGACCTGGGAATAATTATGTCAGCGGACCTTTCTTTTAAAGACCATAACAAGACAAAGATCACGACAGCCAGGAAGATGACGGGTATTGAGAACTTTCAAAACAAGGGAATTAATGCCAATGGTGACACTCTTCAAATCGCTAGTGCTCCCTCACTTAGAATATTGCTCAGTGCTGACGGCCCCGTTCAAAGCATGAGAAATATCGGAGCTGGAACAAATAGAGATCGTTTACGGCTCACATTGAGCTAGTAAAGCACCTAAACTACTGGGAACGCCTTCAAGTCTTGAACATGTACTCATTGGAGCGTAGGTGAGAGTGATACATGATTATATATACCTGGAAAGTACTCAAGGGCCTCGTCCCAAATGTGCACACTGCCATAACAACATACTGGAGTGAGAGATATGGGAGGAAGTGTAAAATAAACCCAGTGAGGAGCAGGGGTGCGGTGCGGACAATAAGGGAACACTGTATCAACATCCGGGGTCCCAGACTATTGAACGTCTTACCTGAAGATATCAGAAACACGGCGGGAACAAGTGTAGAAGCCTTCAAGAGGATACTAGACAAGTATCTTCACCGGGTGCCAGATCAACCAGGCTGTGATGGATATGTTGAGCAGCGGGCCTCCAGCAGCAACAGCCTAGTTGACCAGGCAAGCACCAGACGAGCCTGGCCCATGGCCGGGCTCAGAGAATAGAGAAACTCTCGAAACTCTTCAAAGGCACAATGGTATAGTTTTGTATCATTTGCGGATGACACTAAAATTACCTCGGTAAAAGACAAATGGAAAACATGACGTCCAGTCGTAATAAGTTCGAGATGCTTAGAAATGGAAAGAATGAAGAACGCAAAAGAGACACTGTATATAAAACCCGAGAGCATTAAAGAGAACGAAAGGAACATGTGAAAGACCTGGTAGTAACTATGTCGGCTGACCTCTTTCAAAAAAACAAAATAAGGCAACTGTCACGACAGCCAGTAAAATGACAGGGTGGATAACAAGAACTTTCAAAACAAGGAAAAAAGTGTCATGGGTGACACTTCAGATTGCTTGTGCTGTCCCGTTTAGTGCATTGTTCCCTGTTGACAATCCTTTCAGGGCAGGGGATATATCAGAATTGGAACAGATACAAAGATCATTTGTGGCCTGCATAGACCCGAAGAAGCCTTTAAATTACTGAGAACACTTTAAAGTTCTAAATATGTATTTACTAGAGCTAATAACAGAAATATACATGATAATATATACGGAAAGTACTTGATTTGCACATTGTCATAACATACTGAAGTGAGGAAGTGTTAAATAAATTCAGTTAAACGTAGGACACAGTGGGCACGAAAAGATAATATTGTGTTAGTATCCGTGGTCTCAGACTATCCAATATCTTACCAGAAGATTTCAGAGACACTGCTGAGACAAGTGTGGAAGTCTTCAATTAAACCGGACAAGTATCTCACCAGGCAGGCACCAGACAAGCCTGGTCCAAGGCCGGACTCCGAGGAGTACGTAACCTCTCAAAACTCATGGAAAGGAGTGTTATGAATTATGCAACGAGCGCTGTCTGCTAAACCTAACTATTAGTGGGTAAGAAGCTGTGAGTTATTTAATGGCAGATAAAATAATAGGAAGAGGTGGACGACTACAAGGAAAATGGTATCGGCGGTTTAAAAATAAATGGAATTGAGTTTTAGACATCGATAGTGAGAGACTCGAATACATGCTTTGAAGAAAGGTTAGCTGAGATAAAAGCGAGGAGAATAATGTTGAAGAGGTGAGGGTGTGGATTTTAGAATGCAGCTTTAGTGTGTGCAGCAGAAGTTTGTGGTTAAAAGAGGCTAGGTGCAGGAGGGAAGAGAACTGTTTTGCCCAATGATGGGGAACAAGTTTGCATATGAAAGCGTGTATACACAAAAAAATATATACTTCGTAAGGGAGGCAGAGTATATAGAAGAAAATATGTCAAAACAGTGGTGAACTAGTGCAAAAAAAAAATTAAATGAAAGAATGGGTGAAGCATTATCAGCAACTTTTACTAAGAATAAACAGTATTGAATAAGTAATATGAGAATAATGAATCAGACGGACATGACTTAATGTTTAAAGTGTTGAGATGCTGAAGAAGGTCGGAGTGGTCGAGATGCTGGATAAGTAGGTGAGGGTGTTACAGATGATGGATAACAAGATATACCTTTACTTTTGATGAGTTTCTAGAGTTTTTCTACCATACCATTTCTATCACCATACCATTTCCTCAGTTTTTCTACTCTCGGAGCGCGGCCCTGGGCTAGTCTTGTCAGGTCCTTGCTTGATCAACCAGGCTGTTGCTGCTGGTGGCCCACATATCCATCACAGTCCGGTTGATCAGGCACCTGTTGAAGGTATTTGTCCAGTTTTTTCGTGAAGACTTCTGTACTTGTCCAAACAAGGTTTCTGATATCATCTGGTAAGATGAATAGTCTGGGACCACAGATGTTGTTACAATGTTTTTATAGTGCCCACGGCACCCCTGCTTTTCATTAGGTTTATTTTACACTTCCTCCCATATCTCTTACTCCAGTATGTTGTTATGGAAGTGTTTAGGTTTGGGATTAGGCCCTTAAGTACTTTTCACTTACATATTATCACGCATCTGTCCTCCGCTCCACCGAATACATATTTAGAACTTTGAAACGTTCCCAATAATTGACATGGTTTATTGCCTGTCTGTATCTTTTCCAGTTCTGTTATCTCTTCTACCCTGAACGAGGCCGTAGGGCCGTCAGCACTGAGCAGTACATTAAACGAAATACCACAAGCGATTGGATTAGTGCCATCATTGGCACTATATAACTGGTTTTGAAAGTTCTCATTATCCATCCCATAATTGTACTGTCTGTCGTGACATTTGCCTTATTATGTTCTAAGTAGCTGGATTTAATTACCATTAAACGTCATGTTCTTCACTGCTCACTGGAAAATCCTGCTTATATCGTTCTGCATTTTTCAATATCTTCTGCCGAAGAAATTTTCATGCTTATTTTGGGGTCATCCGCAAATGATGCAAGACTGTAGAGGTGCCAGGCCCGTGCCTTATCTCTCAGAAAGCTGAAAATGCATATGCTTGTTTCCCCTGTTATGCCTGTAGCCCTTTTGAGTGTAATCATCCCATGGTCGCATTTGTCAAACGCCTTTGCAATCAGTGTATACTACATGAGTTGTTTTTTTTTTCCCAGTGCTTCGGTAAATGTATCATAGAGGTTAAGCAGTTGTGACAAGCATGGTCTCCGAGCTCCAAAACTATACTAGTTTTGGTTATGCAGATTATGTTGTTCTATAAAATTTGTAATTTGGTATTTTGTCACTTTCGACGACTTTTATAATGCAGTGTCAGCGCTACTGCCTCCCTTATGATGAGTTTTCGAGTTTTTCTACTTTGGGAGCTAGACCTTGAGTCAGGCTCCGGGAGCTATGTCTGCACTCTTTAACATCTCTAGTATTTTACTTAGATCTTGGCTCTTTCTCCGAAGGATGCTGCGTACACGTGCTAGTGGTACTCTGCACTTTTTTTTTTATGTACATGAAGAATTCCATGACTCCGGTCCAGATGTTGAATGAGCGGGCATGTTTTCTATTTATTTTTATTTTTAATTCTATGGGACTAGTGCTTGGCCTTCAGAGAAAATTAAAAAAAAAAGTGCGTTCTTAACCCTGCTTTCGTTTAATGGGTGTCAGAACATCGACTGTTATTGGTCTTTTGGAAATTTGCTCATTTCCTGTTCATCATCCGTGTATGAACTTTCTGTTATTAATGGTCAAGTGCTACAGGTAGTTCTTAACTTGGATTTTGCATATGTATAGAAATACTCGTGGTTTCTTGCAGTATCCTGGGTGGCTTTTTTTTTTTTGTTCCCTTTGTGCTTCTGTCTGGAAAGATAATTAAGTTTTTGTTCTGTCTCGGTGATTTCTCTGCTAAGATTATCTTTTGTTGTCGCATATTCACGTTTGTAAGCATTTCAGTAACCATTTTAATTGTGTACATTCTTCTATGCTCTCTTTCTATATTTGATCTTCTAGGTTTCCTCAATAGTACATGTTTAATGTAGACCTTGTATATTTCTGTGTTCAGTGTTTCTAGGCACTGGTGAGAATTTAGAGTATTACTGTTTCCCAGGGTATGTCTGATAATTCCCTGTTAATTTTGTTCCAGTTAATTCTGTGATTGTTAAATTTACTGAACATACCTTCTTGTACATCATTGCTGGTTCCTCCACCCTTGAATTTATACTCGTTAACACTTCTATGTTGTTGTGACCAAAGTATGTTTTTTGTAATTGTTATGTATCTTGATTAGTTCCTCTTTGTTTGTAAAGATCATATCCGGTGTATTTTTATTTCTAGTGGGATCTGTTATGTGTTGGTTCAATGCAAACTTTTCACAAAGCCTCAGTAGTTCCCTGGTGTGTACCTGTTGAGCCGAAGTGCTGCCATGCACTTATTTCTGGTATAATGTCTTCAGTTTTACATTTGGGAGGTTGAAATCTTCAGCTAGGGCGTTACCTGGTGTGGGGGTTTTCAAGGCAGCTATCTATCCTTCCATGAAGGTGGATAAGGAGGTTGGGGGTGTCAGAGGAAACATTTTGATGCTTTATTGACTGTAGAAATGAAGTGGAGGCAGAAATCACGAGACAGAAAAGTACAGATATACTGCCAGAGTGCAATTATTATAATCATAACTATGCGCTAAATCCACAAGAGTCATGCCAGAGTATAAAATATTCTTTATGTATATATATGTCGTGCCCAATAGGTAAAATTGGTCAGTTAGCAAGAACTCGTGTAAAATTAAGTCCCTTTTAAAAAAATTTCTTATACGTTTAAAGATATATTTTTCATTTATGTTAATATAAAATTTAATAATTTTATACCCAAAGAACCTTAGAAAGCTTACCTAACCTTATTTTAACACGCGCAATCTAATTAAGCCTAATCCAACTAACTATATTTTAGATAAGTTTACAGTAATACAATAATTTAATAAACAAACACAAATTTCCACTTGAAAGAAGAGCGTTGCTATTAAAGGCAAAATCACAAGTTTTACCTATTCGGCACGACATATATATATTAATGAACCTATGTATGCTCTCCGCCAAGTCCTTGATAACTTTCCCTCATTTATATATGCATCTGAGCAAATGCGCAAAAAAATTTAACAGTATCATTGATATTTTTACTCAGCTTCACCCATACTCTCCTCCAGCTCTTCCTAACAAATTCTTTTCTTCCGTCTCTAATGCATGAACATGTGAGATGACGGGTACATCTTACACGGCTACTTGCGATGAGTATACACTTAGCTATATTTTTTTCTATAATTGATGATAGCTTTTATCCCAGTAATATTTAATTTTTAGTTTGAGTCCTGATCTGAGACTGGGTCCCAGAGACGATGATCCACGATGCTATTAACAGGTTACATTAGCAGATATTGTTACGAACAGAAAAGACAACGACTTCGGCAAGTTAATATTGTGGTCGGAAAGATGGCAGATGCAGTTTAACGTGGAAAAGTCTAACGGTTTAAGCCTCAGGGAAGAGAATAATCAGGGCTAAGTGGGCTGCTGGCCGCTGGCAGGCTGATTGATCAGGTAGTCATCAAAGACGTCTGGCTTTAGATAAGACTGCAAGAGTAGAACTCACGAAACTGGTCACGAGTATATAGAACATAAAAAAGAAGGAACACTGCAGAAGGCCTACTGGCCCATGCGAGGCAGGTCCAAGTCTCCTACCGGCTTAAGCCAATGCCCTAACCTAGTCAGGTCAGGTCACATTCACTTAAGGAAGGAACACGGCAACAGACCTAGTAGCACGAGCTAATCAGGTCCAACTCACACCCACCAACACCCACTCATGTATTTATCTAACCTATTTTTAAAACTACACAACGTTTTAGCCTTTATAACTGTACTCGGGAGTGTGTTCCACTCATCCACAACTCTTTTACCAAACCAGTGCTTTCCTATATCCTTCCTGAATCTGAATTTTTCCAACTTAAAACCATTGCTGCGAGTCCTGTCTATGTTAGATATTTTTAGCATGCTATTTACATCCTCTTTATTTATTCCTGTCTTCCATTTATCCACCTCAATCATATCCCCCCTAATTCTACGCCTTTGTAGAGAGTGCAGATTCAGGGCCCTCAGTCTATCCTCATAGGGAAGATTTCTGATACATGGGATCAACTTATCATCCTCCTTTGTACGTTTTCCAGAGCATTTATATCCATTATGTAATACGGTGACCAAAACTGCAGCATAATCTAAATGAGGCCTAACCAAGGATATATAGAGTTGAAGAACAACCTGAGGACTTATATTATTTATGTTTCTTGCTGTGAAGCCAAGGATTCTGTTAGCTTTATTGCGAACACTTATGCACCGTTGTCTTGGTTTCAGATTACTGCTAACCAGAGCTCCTAAATCCTTTTCGCAAACCGTAATATTAAGATCTACATTTAGTTTATTTGTGGCATGGTTATTTTCCTGTCCAACATTTAGACTTTGCATTTGTCTATATTAAACTGCATCTGCCACTTCTCCGACCACTGCATCAGTCTATTCAAATCTTCCTGGAACACTCTAATGTCCTCGTCAGAATGAATTCGACGGCCTATTTTGGTGTCATCGGCAAACTTGCTTATGTCACTCTTTATGCCCTCATCAATGTCGTTTATGTAGATTGTGAATAACAGGGGGCCCAACACCGACCCCTGTGGAACACCGCTTGTGACGCTTCCCCACTCTAATTTCTCCCCATTTATGCAAACTCTCTGCTGCCTATTTGTCAACCATGCCTCTATCCAGGAAAAAAATTCTCCTCCTATTCCATGTGCCTTAATTTTCCTCAGTAGTCTCTGATGTGGGACCATCACAGAATTCTGTGAAGATTTATAACTTGTGGTTAGTGTCAACATGAAAGTGAAGTGCGAACGCATAACTGTTGGTAGTATTGTTCGGCTTCATAACGATAAATGTAGGTAACCCAGTTAACAAATAACTCAATTGGGAAACGTTAGACTGCATAATATAATATATATATATATATAATATATATATATATATATATATATATATATATATATATATATATATATATATATATATATAAACACTGCGACTAGCCGAGGGTTCGAACCCACGTCGTTTTGGCCCGCCTCATGGTGAGCGAAAATCACGCATGACGCTCTATCCAACAGGACCAGGATTGTGTGGTCCCGTGGGTTAGAGCGTCACGTGTGATTTCGCTTACCATGAGGCAGGCCAAAACGACATACACGAGATAAAGTCCCAGTAATGACTCTGTCCTCTACCTCTGAGGACGACTCTGATTCTTTGCACTCTATCTCTGAAATTAATATTATACTTTCAAATTCTGTCCTCCTCAAGGATCCTAGCCCTTTAATGGAGGGACTATCTGCGACGCAAGCAACAAATTTAACTGAGCTTCTACAGTCATATCCTAATATTTTTTCGGATGTGCCGAAAAAATGTACGTTAGGTTATCATGATGTAGATGTGGGAAACTCTAAACCAATTAAACTCTCCCCCTACAGAGCTAATCCTGAAAAGCAGAGGCTACTTCAGCAGGAAGTAGAATTTTTGTTAAAGCATGGTTTAGTGGAGGAGTCATCTAGTCCATGGGCTTCACCGTGCATGCTTGTGAAGAAGGCTTACGGAGGGTTTCGTATGTGTACAGACTACCGTAAGGTGAATGAGGTCACAATTACAGATGCTTACCCTTTTCCTCGTCTGGATGACGTAATTGACTTTGTGGGTAAGGCTATTTTTGTGTCCAAGTTAGATCTCCTAAAAGGTTACTATCAGGTACCTTTGACGAATAAGGCGAAGGAAATCTGCCTTCGTAATTCCAGGAGGTCATTATCAATACACAGTTACCCCCTTCAGAATGAAAAATTCCCCCTCTTCATTCCAGAAACTTATCCATCAGGCTATTAAAGGACTTGAAGGCACGGCAGCGTACCTAGATGATATTGTTGTGGTGTCTGATACTTGGGATCAACACCTACTTAGACTTAAGGCTCTTTTTGAGACCATTAAGAGTTCCCATTTAACAGTTAATTTATCTAAATCTTCCTTTGGCCAGGCCACTATCACTTTTCTAGGCCATGAAGTAGGTAGTGGTAAAGTTGCACCTAAACTTGCTAAAGTTCTTGCTATTAAAGATTATCCAGTTCCTCATGATAGGAAATCTCTTCAACGTTTTCTAGGCATGATAGGATTTTACAGAAGATTCTGTAAGAATTTCTCATATATTGTAGCCCCTCTTATCTCTCTTACCAGTCACAAAGTTCCCTTTAATTGGACCTCAGACTGTAACACTGCTTTTAATAAAGCAAAAAGAATATTGTGTACTGCACCCATTCTCTTGTCTCCAGACTTCTCCAAACCTTTTTCATTACAGGTTGATGCTTGTGAGTCTAGGGTTGGGGCAGTACTATTACAAATCGAGAATGAGGAGTTGCAGCCTGTAGCATACTTTTCAGCCAAGTTCCAGCCACATCAGAGGGCTTACTCTACCATTTAAAAAGAAGCCCTCGCGCTGGTACTGGCTTTGGAGCATTTCGATGTTTATGTGGGCCAGACATCGCAGGTGGTCACAGTCTACACTGATCACAATCCTCTAGTATATCTCCAAGCCATGAAGAACCACAACACAAGGCTCATGCGCTGGACGCTAAGACTGCAACCATACTCACTCAGAATTAAATATATTGCTGGCAAAGAAAATGTGTTGGCGGACTCATTATCTAGAGTCTAATATTTTTATTTATTTAGGTTAGGATGTTATATTTGTGGTAACCCCTTTTCACGCTCTTTTTTTTTTATCCCCTGGTGTGGGTTTTTTTTTTAGTGAGGGGATGCGGGCTACCGTCCGCCTGTATCTTGGACCTATGCTAGCCTGACTGACTGCTGTCTCACTTTGAGTTTAGGGTTTGGCTTTTTGTCACGAGAAAAGCTGAGCTCTATCTAAGAGTTGGATGGTGGAGAGGAAAGGCGGTCCCATTATTTTGTGCCATAGCGGCACGGTTACCACTGGGAGGTGGCAGCCTAATCCTGAGCCTTCTCGGGGTGGGGGTGTGGCATGCAAAGAGTACGTAACCTTTATTCGGCGCATGTACACACCCTCATTTACAGGCTATCTCCCCCAACCAGCGAACCAGGTTGCTAAGAGTTGATGATGGGGCCCCGTCGTTCAACTAGTGACCAGGTTCTAGCCAATAAGAAGATGGTTTTAGCAATCGCAGAGGTTATGTGGGTACCACTCTCCTGTCTGCCCTTGTCATTCCCATTCTAGAGCTGGTTGAAGCACGGTCTGCTATCTTGTGGCTTCTATTTCTGCCTTGCTTACCGTGGAGTGCACTATACTTATCACTGTACATAGTGTACATATTGCTGTTCTAAATTGGTGAAGGATAATATAAGTCTAAACTTTTTCTGCTGTGTTTATTTTGCTCCCATTACACCCGGGATAACAGGCCATTTGGAATCCTGGGTTGTAATATATATATATAAAGGATATATGAATTGGCAGTAGATATGCAGAAGAATGGAATAAGCTGTCGAGTAGCGTTGGTCTATCAGATATGTGACTTTATTATTAGGTTAGGTACACACAAGGGAATGGTTGTGAGAGTAGGTCCTGCCTGAGTTACTAAGCTGAATAGTGTACCTTAGTTATTATGAGGGGGAAATAATGAGTGGTAATATGGCCCGATCGGAAGGGGTTAGAAGGCCTACTGTGGTATTCTCTATGACTCCCATATGTTTTTATTATAAGCCTGACTTAGGTGTTTTAATATTTTTTTAAATTAAAGATTCTCTCTCTCTCTCTCTCTCTCTCTCTCTCTCTCTCTCTCTCTCTCTCTCTCTCTCTCTCTCTCTCTCTCTCTCTCTCTCTCTCTCTCGGTTCTGCTTGGGAATGGGTGGTTGATGAACTAGGGAGGCATTGTTCAGCATATCAGGATGTTAAAATACTGATCATAGACAACAAGGTTCCCAGGAGTCTGACTGTTGCTCGTAAATAACAAGTTAGGTTATCACATTACTTGTAGCACATTCGTGGTGGCAGCGACGGCGACGACACGGGTGGCGGCGGCACGGGAGGCGGAGGCACCGTTGGCGACAATGGCGATGTTGTTGTGGGGGTTGGGTGGGGAGGAGAGGGAGGGATGGAGGGGTGTGAGTTAGGCTGGTGCTGCAGGGCAGTTACCAGCCCGCCCGGTCGATGATGGCCCTGGTCGGTATGTCACCCCCATCCACACTTCACAACACACACACACACACACACACACATGTGCCTAGGACCAAATGGTAACTCACACACACACACACACACACACACACACACACACACACACACACACACACACACACACACACACACACACACCCACACACACACCCACCCACACACCCACAGCCTCCCTACACTCCACACTCTCCCCACATTCTCTATACACTCTGCCCACTACCTCCCTGCACTCCTCACACTCTACATATTCTCCTCATTCCCCACACGCTCCTTACACTCTCCCCACACATGCCCGTCACTCCGCACTCTACCTTGAGTCTACCTGGAGGGTATTCCGGGGATCAGCGCCCCCGCGGCCCGGTCCACGACCAGGCCTCCCGGTGGATCAGGACCTGATCAATCAGGCTGTTACTGTTAGCCGCACACAGTCCAACGTACGAACCATAGCCCGGCTGATCCGGCACCAACTTTAAACACCATAAGTGTCCGGGGCCCAAAACTGTTCAACAGCCTCCCATCAAGCATTAGGGGAATTGCCAATAAGCCCCTGGCTGCCTTCAAGAGAGAGCTGGACAGATACCTAAAGTCAGTGCCGGATCAGCCGGGCTGTGGCTCGTACGTTGGACTGCGTGCGGCCAGCAGTAACAGCCTAGTTGATCAGGCCCTAATCCATCGGGAGGCCTGGTCATGGACCGGGCCTCGGGGGCGTTGATCCCCGGAATAACCTCCAGGTAAGTATCAGCCCAGCTCCCTCTTGAAGGCAGCCAGGGGCCTGTTGGTAATTCCCCATATGCTTGGTGGGAGGCTGTTGAACACTCTTGGGTCCCGGACACTTATGGTGTTTTCTCTTAGTGTACCAATGGTGCCCCTACTTTTCATTTGGGGTATTTTGCATCGCCTGTCCAGTCTTTTACTTTCGTAGGGAGGGATTTCTGTGTGCAGATTTGGGACCATTCCTTCTAGGATTTTCCAAGTGTAGATTATGATATATCTCTCTCGCCTGCGTTCCAGCGAGTACAAGTCAAGTGCTTCCAAGCATTCCCAGTAGTTAAGGTGTTTGATAGAACTTACATGTGCAGTAAAGGATCTCTGTACTCTCTCTAGATCTGAAATTTCACCTGCTTTGAACGGAGATATTAATGTACAGAAGTATTCCAACCTAGAGAGAACAAGTGATTTGAAAAGGATCATCATTGGCTTGGCATCTCTCGTTTTGAACGTTCTCATTATCCATCCTATCATTTTCTTTGCAGCTGTGATCGTGGCACTGTTGTGATCCTTGAAAGTGAGATCCTCAGACATTACTACTCCCAGGTCCCTCACATTATTTTTCTACTCCATTGTATGATTAGAGTTTGTAGTATACTCGGTTCCAGTTATTATCTCCTCCAGTTTTCCATAATGGAGTAGTTGGAATTTATCCTCATTGAACATCATATTGTTTTCTGTTGCCCACTGGAAAACTTGGTTATATCTTCTTGGAAGTTAACCATGTCCTCAGTAGATGACAGTTTCATGAAGATCCTAGTATCGTCTGCAAAGGATGACACGGTGCTGTGGATTACATGTCTGCTTGACACGGTTCTTGCCAACAAAGAATCACTGGTTAATAATCTTGAGGTTAATGATGAGCTAGGGGAAAGTGATCACAAATCACTTAGTTTCAGTAAATCATGGAATTACCCAGATAACTTCAATCAAGTCCCTGTCCCAGATTTCCGCTTGGCCGACTTCATGGGACTGAGAAATTACCTGGCTGGGCTAAATTATGATGACGTTACTATGGACCAAGTAGCTAGGGTTGGTTGCCAATATGACGTGTTTCAGAGTATAGTGCTATCTGCCCAGATGACTTTTGTCCCGAGTAGGGAAATTAGATCTAACAAAAATGATCCCAAATGGGTAAATAATAGATTAAAACATCTGAGTGGTCAAAAGAGAGGCATATATAGGCATATCAAAAGAGGGGATGGGCAGTTAAGAAATCAATATATTCAATTAAAGAGAGAAATAAAAAAAAACAATAGGAAAAGCAAAAAGGGATTATGAAGCTAAAGTCACAAGGGATTCGAAGACTAACCCAAAAGGGTTCTTTCAGGTATACAGAAGTAAGATTAAGGACAAGATAGGCCCACTTAAGAGTAACTCAGAGTCAGATCACTGACAGTGATAAGGAAATGTGTGAACTTTTCAGTATTTACTTCTCAGTTTTTACTCAGGAAGATACTAGCGAAATTCCAGAAATAATAAATTATGTAGAAGAGGACGATAATAAACTATGCACAGTTAGGGTAACTAGTGATATGGTCCTCAGACAGTTAGAGAAATTAAAACCTAACAAATCCCCAGGCTCTGGTGAACTGTTTGTGAGGGTTTTAAAAGAATGTAATGAGGAACTTAGCATACCTTTGGCTAATCTTTTCAATATATCACTACAAACTGGCATAGTGCCAGACAAGTGGAAAATGGCAAATGTAATAAATATTTACAAGGCAGGTGACAGGTCCTTAGCTTCGAACTATAGACCAATAAGCCTTACTTCCATAGTTGATAAATTTATGGAATCAATAATTGGCGAAACAATTTGTAGCCATCTTGAAAGGCATAAATTGATTAATGAATCTCAGCACGGTTTTACAAAGGGGCATTCCTGTCTTACGAATTTACTAACTTTCTTCACTAACGTATTTGAGGAGGTAGATCATGGTATTGAATGTGATATTGTGTATATGGACTTCAGTAAGGCTTTCGATAGAGTTCCACATCATAGGCTGTTGAGAAAACTTAAGGCACACGGAATAGAAGGAGAATTTTTTTCCTGGGTAGAGACATGGTTGACAAATAGGCAGCAGAGAGTTTGCATTAATGGGGAGAAATCAGAATGGGGGCACGTCACAAGCGATGTTCCTCAGGGGTCAGTGTTGGGCCTGTTGTTGTTCACAATTTATGAAAACGACATAGATGAGGGGATAAATAACGACATAAGCAAATTTGCTGATGACACCAAAATAGGCCGTCCATTTCATTCTAATGAGGACATTAGAGCACTCCAGGATGATTTGAATATATGAATAGACTGATGCACTGGTCGGAGAAGTGGCAAATGTAGTTTAATATAGACAAATGCAAAGTTCTAAATATTGGACAGGAAAATAGCCATACCACATATAAACTAAATAATTTATATCTTAATATTTCGGACAGCGATAAGGATTTAGGAGTTCTGGTTAGCAGTAATCTGAAACCAAGACAACAGTGCATTAGTGTTCGCAATAAAGCTAACAGAATCCTCGGCTTCATATCAAGAAGTATAAATATACTGTAATAAAAGTCCTCAGGTTGTACTTCAACTCTATATATCTTTGGTTAAGCCTCATTTAGATTATGCTGCGCAGTTCTGGTCACCGTATTACAGAACATATATAAATGCACTGGAAAACATACAAAGGAGGATGACAAAGATGATCCCATGTTTCAGAAATCTTCCCTATGAGGATTGACTGAGGGCCCTGAATTTGCACTCTAGAAAGGCGTAGAATTAGGGATGATATGATTGAGGTGTATAAATGGAAAACGAATTAATAAAGGGGATGTAAATAACATGCTAAAAATACCTAGCATATACAGGACTCGCAGCAATGGTTTTACGTTGGAAAAATTAAGATTCAGGAAGGATATAGGAAAGCACTGGTTTGGTAAGAGTTGCGGATGAGTGGAACAAACTCCTGAGTAATGTCATAGAAGCTAAGACATTGTGTAGTTTTAAAAATAGGGTGGATAAATGCATGAGTGGGTGTGAGTTGGACCTGATTAGCTTGTGGTACTAGGTCGGATGCCGTGCTCCTCCCTTAAGTGACGTGACTGACCCTATTAGGTCAAGGCATTGGCTTGAGAATTGGACCCGACTCGCATAGGCCAGTAGGCCTGCCGCAGTGCTCCTTCATTCTTATGTTCTTATGTCTATTTCTGATATGAGGATGAGGAACAGGATGGAGGGTGAGCACTGTGCCTTGTGGAATAGAGCTTTTCACTGTGGCAACTTCCGGTTTAACTCTGTTGACCACTATTCTTTGTGTTGTATTGGTTAGAAAGTTAAAGATCCATCTCCACACTTTGCCAGTTATTCCTTTAGCACGTATTTTATGCGCCATTACGACATGATCACACTTGTCAGTCTTTTGCAAAGTCTGTGCATATTACATCTGCATTCTGTTTTTCTTCCAGTGCATCCAAGACTCTTTCCATACTTTCCACACACACTCCCCACACCCTCCCTACACTCCCAACAGTCTTCACATTCTCCACACTCCCCATGCACACTCCCCTTCTCCCCACACTCCCCATCCTTTCCTCACGCTCCCCACCCTGTTTCCACACTCCCCCTCTCTCTCCCCTTTTGAATCTTTTTCGGACACACATACACACACACATAGGCCAAGTATCTAACAACAAGTGCCTTTGACAACTGTTAACTAATACACATACAACACACACAAACACACACACAAACACACACAAACACACACACAAACACACACACAAACACACACACAAACAAACACACAAACACACACACAAACACACACACAAACACACACACAAACACACACACACACACACACACACACACACACATGCACACACATGCACACGCGCGCGCGCACACACGCACACACACACACACACACACACGCACACGCACACGCACATCATATACGTCAGGCCCATACTGGAGTATGCAGCACCAGTTTGGAATCCACACCTGGTCAAGCACGTCAAGAAATTTGAGAAAGTGCAAAGGTTTGCAACAAGACTAGTCCCAGAGCTAAGGGGATTGTCCTACGAAGATAGGTTAAGGGAAATTGGCTTGACGACACTGGAGGACAGGAGGGTCAGGGGAGACATGATAACGGCGTATAAAATACTGCTCGGAATGGACAAGGTGGACAAAGACAGGATGTTCCAGAGGTGAGACACAGAAACAAGGGTTCACAATTGGAAGATGAAGATTCAGATGAGTCAAAGGGATGTTAGGAAGTATTTCTTCAGTCATATATTTGTCAGACAGTGGAATAGCCTAGAAAGTGACGTAGTGGAGGCGGGAATCATACATAGTTTTAAAACGAGGTTTGATAAAGCTCATGGAGCAGGGAGAGAGAGGACCCAGTAGCATTCAGTGAAGAGGCGGGGCCAGGAGCTATGACTTGACCCCTGCAACCACAAATAGGTGAGTATACACACACATGTATGCATGCACGCACGCACGCACACACACACACACACACATAATCAGTAAATAAGTGGAACGACCTAGACAGAGAAGTGGTGGACGCGAGATCCATACAAAGTATTAAGAATAGGTACGAAAAGGCTCATGCAACCAGGAGAGTGGACCCTACTAGTAGCGGCCAGCGCAGTGGCGGGGCCAGCTCAGGCTCGATATCTTCAACCACAGTTAATGAGTACAATAAGGTGAGTACACAACCCCATTTCCACCCGTCATACTTTATTGTCACCTTCACTTCTTTGCTATACTACTTATTCCACCCACATTTCCATTTCGCTCTTTGTCATGGTCTATTTCTATATTCATTCATTATTGAGTGAAGGAAGAGAGGAGGACCTTGAAAATGATGTTAGGCTGCTAAGGCAGGAAGTAGAATGTCCAGGTAGTGATACAGCTGAAAATAGACCTGAGACAGAGAAAAACATCAGTCAATAAAGAATATGGACAACCAACATTCGTTAGCAGGTCAGGAGAAGGTATACAGTGGAAGTGGTAAATGACCCAGGTGGCGAAGGCAACGTGCATGAGACAAGAAGAGTGAGATATGATGCACGGACCTCTGATGGTGTTCAGCTTAAATGAAGAGAGTGAAAGTGAAGTTAGAGCTGCAAGTGAGGCAAGCGATATCTGTATTTTTTTTTAAGATGAGCATATGCAGAGGGAAAAACAAGGCCATTGCTAATTTTATTTATAATCTCAGAAACAAGAAACCTATTAATAAGAGGAAAATCAGGTGTGCGACACTTGAATATCTTACCATGTTAATATTAATGTGTATAACAGAAGCTTCAAAATCTCGGGCCAACTTTCTTGTTAAATTTTCTCTGAATGGTTTATGCAATACATGTGTTTTTGAATATATATGAGAGGGCTGTTAATTTTAGTGTTCCATGTGTTTCTTAACATGAGTGGGATGCTCATTTCCTGGGTGTAGTAGTTTAGTTAGAGGTGAGTCTGGGTGTGGCCTATATTAGGTACAGAGGTAGTCTGGGCCACACTAATGGTCTCTTGTAATTTCCTGGTATTGGCGTGCTCCCAGTCCCCTCTACCTCTTTCCCTTCTTCTCTCCCTACCCCCCTCTCACTCTCCGTTCCTCTCTCCCCGTCTCGTCTCCCACTTTCCCTTCCTCTCTCCCTCTTTCCCTTCCTCTCTCCCCACCCTCTCTCCCTCTTTCCCTTTCTCTCTCCCTCTCCCTCTTCCCCTTCCATTCCCGACCCATCTTCCTCTCTCCCTCCCCCTGGTCCGTATTTCCCTTCCTCTCCCCATCTATCTGCCTCTCTCCCGGACCCCTCTCCATCTTTCCCTTCCATTCCCGATCCATCTTCCTCTCTCCCCACCCATCTCCCTCTTTCCCCACCCCCTCTCCCTCTTTCTCTTCCCGTCCCCTTTCCCTCTTTCCCTTCCTCTCTCTCCCCGTCCCCTCTCCCTCTTTCCTCTCCCCACCCACTCTCCCTCTTTCCTTTCCTCTCTCCCCATCTCGTCTCCCTCTTTCCCCGTCCCTTCTCACCCTCAGCACCCCAACTAATATCTAGTTGCGTTCACCACCTCTTCCACAGTCCTTGTCCGTCATCTTTCTCACAGGCACTTTTTTTGTCATTTTCTATCCAATTATTCTTTTTTTTGCATCTTCAGTTTCCCTGTACAAAATCTTTCCGTGTGAGTGGGTGTGTTTACATGTGTGTACTCACCTATTTGTGATTGCAGGGGTCGATTCATAGCTCCTGGTCTCTCCTCTTCACTAATCGCTACTAGGTCCACTCTCTCCCTACGCTAAGAGCCTTATCGTACCTCATTCTAAAGCTTTGTATGAATCTTGCCTCCACTACCTCTCTCTCCAGAGTGTTCTACTTCCCGACAACTCTAGGAATGAAGAAATACCGCCTAATATCCCTATGACTCAGTTGTTAACTTCCAGTTGTCCCTGTGTTTCTGTGTGCCATCTCTGAGACATTTTGGCCCTGTCCACCTTGTCAATTCTTCTCAGTATTATTTACGTCGGTATCATGTCTTTCCTGCCTCCTGTCCTCCAGTGTTGTCAGGTTGAGTTCCCTTAACGTCTCGTAGGACGTGCCCCTTAGCTTCGGGACTAGTCTCGTTTCAAACTTTTGCAACTAGTAAACAGGAGGCCTTGTCTTGGACGTATAGGTAACATCTGTTCTACAGTGCTGTTTATTAACACTGCTGTACACTGAACAGTGTTACTTATCATCAGTATCTTATATTGCCGTGTGTATAGTATGGGCGTGGGCAGTGACCCTTCCCTGGCTGTTTCAATATCTCCGGGCTGGGTGTCTTTACCAAGAGAATTTACACTGACACAGATGGGTAGGGGTAGGGATGGCAGTGGTCGTGTTTGGGCGGTGGGTGGGCACCTCAACTCATTATATGGGACAAGAGGAGACAGCGGCGTGGATATAGGTAAATCCTAGGACACGTGGAAATGGACGAGACAAGAACATTTGATGATTCCTGAGGCGGGGGTCAGTGTCTCGACTCCGTAAACACAAGTCGGCGAGTACAAGTAACTAGAGATGCACTGGGAGGCATGAAGATACCTGAAGGACGTTTTCGGGGGTCAATGCCCCTTCGGCCTGGTCCCAGAGCAGGCCTCTAGGTGGAAGAGTGAGGCGGTACTGTGCAGTAATGATGCTATAATGAATGTAATGTGAAATAAGTTGAAGATGAGACACGGATGTGAGACGCAACTAAGTTAATGGGATTGTAAGATAGGAAAGTGTGAGGATAATGAGGAGTAATGAGGGGCGAAGGTGATTTCAAGTAGGGGAGCCGGATGGAAGGTGACTTCACGACGTGAGCCGGATGACTACGTGTCAAAGATACGAGAGGCCGGGACAGTTATTGCCCGGATGTACCCACCACTGGCTATCAGATAGGATGTTAGTTTGTGAGAGGGACGGGGAATCCTGTTACCCAGACTGGTTAGACATGGCAAATGGAGAACTATTGGTGTATTCATGGGGAAGCGTTAATTCCTTTGGGGCTTATTTTGAGGTAATCGAGCTTGATCCATGGAAAGGGAGGTTAACCACAATTCCTCAGCTCAACCCCCAGCCCTATTGCTAATCCAGACTCGGCTAAAACTACCACAGCCATTACTACAGCCCTGATGAAACAGCCACCATTACAGAAAACTACAGCCACCATTACAGAAAACCACAGCCACCATTACAAAAAAACCACAGCCACCATTACAGAAAGCTACAGCTACCATTACAGAAAACTACAGCCACCATTACAAAAAACCACAGCCACCATTACAGAAAACCACAGCCTCTATTACAGATGTAGTAGAGGGAGAGTTTGTTTCGGGGGACAATGTTGGTCTACTTCTTAAAACAGCTGGTGGTGGTGTTTCTGGCATGATTACTGAAGACAGTAGTGCATTTCTAGAAACTACACAAATTAGGAACACATCTACCACAAATTCTAACCAACAATAAACAAAATGGTGCAAATTCTATGCTTGGGGCATCTGTAAGCATGGACTATCGGGGAAAACGTATAGAACGCGCAACTTTGAGGACCCCCAAAAATGCCGCGACCTCTTGTCCAGAGGGGTGTGTCGTTCTATCTTCTGCAAATTCTTCCGCCTGAAATGTGTCATTCATCAGTCCTCAAAATACAATGCTACAACACTAATTGCCCTGCGTGCCGTCTAAAATGGACCAGGAGGTACAGACCCCATAAAACAAACCATAGTTACGACAGTCCCACTCCAAGTAATTTTCAGTGGCAGTAAACGAAAAAAGAAAATGGGAAGAAATAACCAAAATATTCCACAACCTGGAAGCCTTGTTGAACTGGAGGCACAGCCATTGCCCCCACTTCAGAACCAGAACTACTGATGCCAACAACAAAATCCCCAACAGACACACAATACGACTTCATATACAGGGCCTTAAGCCATCCACTAACAACAGAACACCTTTCATCATTGACTTCTAGAGGAGTCAAATGCGATGTTTGCAGCCTTCAGAGACCCACACAAAAGAAATGACAACGAAATTGACAACGAAATGTGGATAAAAGTGTACAACTTTTTAAGATGCGACAGAAAGAGGCAACAAGGGATTTCTGGCCTGTATATCAAAGATCGCTTATTTGCACAAATGATGAAGTTCTAACAAAAAAGATCGATAACCAAAATTTAGTCATTGTGATTGTATATAAGCCATCAGATGCAACTTCCCAACAGTTCAGGGAACAGTTATTGAAAATTCATTACTGTTTGGAAAAACCTTCCAACCCCAGCCCCCAAACATCTTGGTAATTTCAGTTTAGGACATACAAAATGGAAGAATGTTATAGCAGAGACTATCCTTGGAGGCAGCTCAGATGAAAAGTCACACACACGAGTTGCTGAATATCTGCAATAAATTCTCCCTAAGGAGTATTTATTGCAGAGTCAAGAAGACTGGAAAACACACGACCTTATTTTCACATAATGATGACCTGGTAAGAAACATCAACAACAACCAATACGGATCATAATTTAATCGAAGTCCAGACTTATATGTATAGGAATCCTGACCAGCAGAATGTATACAGCTATGAGAATACCGTCACCAAATTCAACTTCAACAACAAAAACATCAGTAACATCAAGAACGACAATATGTAAAGTAAAAGGACACAAATGCAACTAATGTGACATTTTATTGTGACAACGTTTCGCTCTCCAGGAGCTATGTCACGCTTGACAAAGCTCCTGGAAAGCGAAGCGTTACTACAATAAAATGTCACATTAGTTGCACTTGTGTCCTTTTACTTTACAACAAGAACATCAGGTAAACCATGTCTTAAATGAAACATGTTGGGAAGATAACACTAACTTCGCTGGACTTCGGAAAGGCCCTTGACAACATGCCCATGCACTCAGCCCCAGGCCTTAACTTGTGGAACTCCGTTTTCTTTAAGTACTGCAAGAAACCCCTTTTGCGTGCCTTAAGTATGCTATGGAGAGGGAGCATAAACAGGGGTGTCATCCCTCAGTCACTAAAAAACAACGGATATAGCCCCACTCCATAAAGGTATCAGCAAAGTAATAGCTAAGAACGAACTATAGACCAATAGCTCTAACGTCCCACATCATAAAAATCTTTGAAAGCGTTCTAAGAAGAGCATGTTCGCAAATCACTTGGTTTCCCATCAGTTGCATAATCCAGGGTAGCATGAGTAGCCTCTCACAACTACTGGACTACTATGATATGGCCTTGGATGCATTGGAAGACAAACAGAATGCAGATGTAGTATACACAGATTTTGCAGGTGCCGGGTCACCCCGACTGGACAAGACCCTGGCCGGGACAACAGCGGCGAACCACATACCACAGATTTTGCAAAAGCCTTTGACAAATACGATCATTGTGTAATAGTGCACAAAATTCGCGCTAAAGAGATAAGGGCCAAAGTAGGCAGATGGATTTTCAATTTTATAACCAAACACAAAGATTAGTGGTAAACAGAGTTAGGTCTGAGGCTACTACAGTGAGAAGCTCTGTTCCAGAAGGCACAGTACTCTCCCCCATCCTGTTCCTCATCCTCATACAAGACACAGACAGAGTTGTAGACCATAGCACTGTGTCATCCTTTGCAGACGATACAGGAATCTTCATGAGACTGTCGTCCATTGAGGATACGGTAAATCTCCAAGCAGTTACAAACCAAGTTTTCCAATGGGCAACAGAAAATAATGTGATGTTAAATGAGGACAAATTTCAACTATTTTATTATGGAAAACTGGAGGAAATAATGGAAGTGAGTATACTGCAACCTCTAATCGCACAGTAGAGTGGAAAAGTAGTGTGAAGGACCTGGGAGTGGTAATGCCAGAGGATCTCACTTTCAAGGTTCACAACAATGTCACTATCATATCTATGAGAAAAATGATTGGATGGATAATGAGAACTTTAAGAACAAAAGATGGCAAGCCAGTGATGATCCTTTAAAATCACTTGCTCTCTGTAAGCTGCAGTGTTGTTGTACACTAACAGATCCATTCAAGGCAGGTGAAATCGCAGATCTAGAAAATGTACAGAGAACCTTTACTGCACATAACACCTTAATTAATGAGAATTCTTGGAACCACTTGACCTGTAATTACTGGATCGCAGGTGAGAGAGATACATCATAATCTACACCTGGAAAATCCTAGAGGGATTGGTCCTAATTCTGTACACAGAAATTACTCCCTACAAAGCAAAAGACTGGGTGGACAGTGCAACATACCCCAAATGAAAAGTAGGAGCACCATTATTACACTAAGAGAAAACAATAAGTGTCCGGACCCCAAAGCTGTTCAACACCTTCTCTCTTGAAGGCAGCCAGACCCCTGGCTGCCTTCAAGAGGGAGTTGGACAGATACCTAAAGTCAGTACCCAATCAGCTGGGCTGTGGTTTGTACACTGAACTATGTGCGCCCAGCAGTAACAGCCTGGCTAATAAGGCCCTGATCCACCGGGAGGCCTGGTTAAGACTGGGCCATGGGGGCGTTGACCTTCAGAATATTCTCCAGGTAGAGCCCTTCACCAGCATCAGGGTTATCCTGGTTATTAGCTTTTGACAGAAGAAACCCCGCCACAAGTTCCTGAGTCAATTCCTGATTAGCCGGGCTTTGGTGCTTATGACAGACTAAGTTTTTCTCTGATGCCGAGTAGGCCTATCTCAAGGTGAGAACTCATGCTTTTAAACTAAGCTGGGCGACGAATGAAAAGGCACAATGCCGTGACTGGAACAATACACTGGGAAGATTGGGGAAGGGTAAAGAAGACCGCAGATAGAGTATAGTACTAGAGTATAGTACCAACAGCCTGGCTGACCCTCGGGATACTCCAGGTCGGCAGACCACTGATTATGAGGTCTCGAATACCGCATTTAATGCTATATGAATTCAAGTTTGCTACACACGAGTAAGTATGGTGTTGCATGCCTACAGCATCGGATTGTGCTATAGGTAACAGGCAAATAGCAGTCACATACAAGGAAAGAAATTAAGACTATGTAGTAACTAGTGTGAGTTATGCATTTTATTCCATCAGCAATTAACTTTATACAGTATTAAGAAATGTGCAGATTTTTTCAACAAATCAACTTAATCAATTAATACAAACTATTACAAAGTATTAAGACCTCGCCATGAGATTTCAGCCAGCTGACGGCCTGAGAGAGTCTACTTGGATGGCAAGATTCCTTTCAGTTTATTTAGACTACATTCTCTCCGCCTGCAATTGAAACCAGACGATCTAGAGTAGTACAGCACCACTAGAGGGCTTTAGTCACTGTGCTTACAGCTGACAAAGATCATTACAGTATTGTTGTTTGTCTTGCATGCTACGAATGAATACATACGTACTCGACGCACGCAACCGAGGGGTGCTTGCTGGAGTCGTAATGTCGTCTAGTCGTGTCTGAGACACTAGTAAAGGTTAATATTTTCTTCTGGTAGTGTCTGATGAGATTATGATCTAGATTAACCGTACTCTTGGTTGCGTCTGGTCGTGTCTGACAAGACTAAGGTAAAGATTAATTTTGATAACTGGTATCCAGTGTATTTCTGGTGCCATGTGAACGAGTAGGTGGAGCCTAGTTCAGTCTGGCCAGGTGCTGGATCTTATTCGACGATAACGAAGGCAATTCAGGACGGTGGTAAATTGGCCAACGTTTTACCAGGAGCGACACGTAATTGGTTTATCCCAGACTTCACTAATAAGAACCGTGTTGGGGAGTGGTAGATGAAAAATGAGAGAAGATAGGGTGATGAAAAGGTAGAGGCGATAGAAAATGAGGGGGGGAGTGTTATGAGTGACAGATAAAGATTGGGATAGGGTTGACCAGGAGAGAAGGGAAAGAGTAGGAGTAGGAGATAGAAGAGGAGAGGAATACGAGTGGGAGAGTAGAGAGGAGGAAGTGGGAGTGAGAAATGGGAAGAAGAGGAGTGGAATACGATCGACGATATTGTGTAAATAATGGTGCCCATAAGTTATATGAAGTTTAATTAAATGCGAGAGGGTTGGGCTACACTTATAAGGAAGACGGCAGGGTGAGAGAGAGACCGAGGTGGCGGTGAAGATACGTGTCTTGGTCCGGGGTGAGAGTGAAAGTACAGGTCATTGCATGGCAAGGACTCATATCAGAGATTATTCCGGAAGACTAAAGTAACACGTACATGTACGTATACGATATTCACATAGTGGGAACAATATCCAGCTTCTCTGTCGTATTCCATCACACAAGATTTTTTTTAAACATCAGGTAATGCAGTGTTAGCCCGATAAGGATATGAAGGATCCCACTATGATGGGTTCAGTAGCTAGGGCAGCTTCAGATGTTTCGTGCCAGCAGAACTGGAGTTACTGTTATTCGAGAGGTACCGTCTTTCAGGGTGTCCTATTCAAGGGGCAGGAGATATGGAATTTATGAAGATAGCTTAACCATCGCAGACCAAGACACTTCCCCTTTCCCTCAAAACGCTGTTAAAGAACTAAATATATTAAATTAGTTTTGAAGTGGGTAATGATGTGTGGGAAAGGAAGTGGGTGGACTTACGATTTTTTTATTGATATAAGGAACATTTATATTTTTTACTCTACACTTTAATGCTTCCAGTAGGTACTGGAGTCTCTTAATTAAAGAACTGGACTGTTTTCTTACATAGGATAACATTCTAGCAGGTAATTAAGTTTCTAACACAGGACTAAGGATTTATAACACGTATATTCCTGGATGCGACCCACAACAATGGGCATTAACACACAGGTACCAGTTTTTGCTGTCAGGTGGCAGGGGCAGTAAGGGTATAAGGAAACTTGCCCAAATGCTTTTCTGTGCCTGAGAAACGAATCCTGGAGAGAGTGATGGAGAATTCTGGGGAGGTCTGGTGTTGTGTAGAGGGGAAGTGTAAACAGTGGGGAAGGTACGGGGAGTAGTAGAGTGTGGACAGGTCAACAGGTAGTGGATACCTTAGCGTGAGGTGCAATTTGTTGCAGCCAGAGTGGTATTACAGCGTACCTCTTACATAAGACAACTAAATACAGTAATATAATTTGGCGATTAGCAGACAGAGGCTCATGTTTTCCCCTCTCCTTGCCCACAATAGCCCACACGGGTTTAGAGCTTCACATAAACAATTAATTTGCTAAATTTATGAGCACCATACACACACATGCAGTTTGCTCGAGTTTTTCTTGTTGTGATGTTTTACTCTTTTGTTCAGTTCATTTTTTTTAGCATTTGTCACACACACACACACACACACAGGGAGAGTGACCTAGTAGCGATCAGTGAAGAGGCGGGGCCAGGAGCTCGGACTCGACCCCCGCAACCTCAACTAGGTGAGTACAACTAGGTGAGTACACACACACAGCGAAGAGGCGGGGCCAGGATCTGTGACTCGACCCCTCCAACTACAAATAGGTGAGCACAAATAGGTGAGTACACACACTAGCGAAGAGGCGGGGACAGGAGCTGTGAATCGACCCCTCCAACTACAAATAGGTGAGTACACAGTGGACTTAGTAGCGGAGAGTGTGGACCTAGTAGCGACCAGTGAAGCGAAGAGATGGGGCCAGGAGTTATGACTCGACCCTGGCAACCACGTATAGGTGAGTACACATACACAGACACACACACATGTGGCATGAAATATTAATGTTCATTTAACCCTTTTAAAGGTGGATAACACAGGGTCTCTGGAGAATGTGCAGAGAACTTTCACTGGCTACATCAGTTCAATGTACTCTACTGTATGATGTTACGGTGGGTTAACCAGGTGGGCAGCACCTGACTCCCAGCATGCACCCAACCCAGCCTACCAGCACCTGACTCCCAGCATGCACCCACCCTGCCAGCACCTGACTCCCAGCATGCACCCAACCCAGCCTACCAGCACCTGACTCCCAGCATGCACCCAACCCAGCCTACCAGCACCTGACTCCCAGCATGCACCCAACCCAGCCTACCAGCACCTGACTCCCAGCATGCACCCAACCCAGCCTACCAGCACCTGACTCCCAGCATGCACCCAACCCAGCCTACCAGCACCTGACTCCCAGCATGCACCCAACCCAGCCTACCAGCACCTGACTCCCAGCATGCACCCAACCCAGCCTACCAGAACCTGACTCCCAGCATGCACCCAACCCAGCCTACCAGCACCTGACTCCCAGCATGCACCCACCCTGCCAGCACCTGACTCCCAGCATGCACCCAACCCAGCCTACCAGCACCTGACTCCCAGCATGCACCCAACCCAGCCTACCAGCACCTGACTCCCAGCATGCACCCAACCCAGCCTACCAGCACCTGACTCCCAGCATGCACCCAACCCAGCCTACCAGCACCTGACTCCCAGCATGCACCCAACCCAGCCTACCAGCACCTGACTCCCAGCATGCACCCACCCTGCCAGCACCTGGCTCTCAGTATGCACCCAACCCAGCCTACCAGTACCTGACTCCCGGCATGCACCCAGCCTGCCAGCACCTGGCTCCCAGCATACACCCAGCCTGCCAGCACCTGGCTCCCAGCATACACCCAGCCTGCCAGCACCTGACTCAGCATGCACCCAGCCTACCAGCACCTGGCTCCCAGCATACACCCAGCCTGCCAGCACCTGGCTCCCAGCATACACCCAGCCTGCCAGCACCTGACTCCTAGCATGCACCCAACCCAGCCTGCCAGCACCTGGCCCCCAGCATCCACTCAGCCTGCCAGCACCTGGCTCTCAGCATGCGCTCAGCCTGCCAGCACCTGACTCCCAGCATGCACCCAACCCAGCCTGCCAGCACCTGACTCAGCATGCACCCAGCCTACCAGCACTTGGCTCCCAGCATACACCCAGCCTGCCAGCACCTGGCTCCCAGCATACACCCAGCCTGCCAGCACCTGGCCCCCAGCATCCACTCAGCCTGCCAGCACCTGGCTCTCAGCATGCGCTCAGCCTGCCAGCACCTGACTCCCAGCATACACCCAGCCTGCCAGCACCTGGCTCCCAGCATACATCCAGCCTGCCAGCACCTGACTCCCAGCATGCACCCAACCCAGCCTGCCAGCACCTGACTCAGCATGCACCCAGCCTACCAGCACTTGGCTCCCAGCATACACCCAGCCTGCCAGCACCTGGCTCTCAGCATGCACTCAGCCTGCCAGCACCTGGCTCTCAGTATGCACTCAGCCTGCCAGCACCTGACTCCCAGCATACACCCAGCCTGCCAGCACCTGGCTCTCAGCATGCACTCAGCCTGCCAGCACCTGGCTCCCAGCATACACCCAGCCTGCCAGCGACTGACTCCCAGCATGCACCCAACACAGCCTGCCAGCACCTGACTCCCAGCATACACCCAGCCTGCCAGCACCTGGCTACCAGCATGCACCCAGCCTGCCAGCACCTGACTCCCAGCATACACCCAGCCTGCCAGCACCTGGCTACCAGCATGCACCCAGCCTGCCAGCACCTGACTCCCAGCATACACCCAGCCTGCCAGCACCTGGCTACCAGCATGCACCCAGCCTGCCAGCACCTGACTCCCAGCATGCACCCAGCCTGCCAGCACCTGGCTCCCAGCATGCACCCAGCCTGCCAGCACCTGGCTACCAGCATGCACCCAGCCTGCCAGCACTTGACTCCCAGCATGCATCCAGCCTGCCAGCACTTGACTCCCAGCATGCATCCAGCCTGCCAGCACTTGACTCCCAGCATACACCCAGCCTGCCAGCACTTGACTCCCAGCATACACCCAGCCTGCCAGCACTTGACTCCCAGCATACACCCAGCCTGCCAGCACTTGACTCCCAGCATACACCCAGCCTACCAGCACTTGACTCCCAGCATGCATCCAGCACCTGCCATAGAATAGAACCCCAGCAAGAGATCGTAATCTTAATGAACATTAATATATGTATTCGGCCGGAACTGGTGAGGAGGCGATGCTGGAGTTGAGAAGGTGAAGTGAGGTAAGGCTGGGGTTGGGGAGGCAGAGGAAGACATGTTTTGCAACCTAAACTCATGTTGAACGTCTATTATGTTCTTAATCTACGAAGGTGTGGTTACTGAGAGGATGCAGTGAAGTCAGCGAACTACCAGTTGACTACAAGTTCTCTACGAGCACTTCTAGAATACACCACCAATGATTTTGTAGTGACAAGGTCAAAGTTGAGTGTGTGGACCCCTACACAGAAGACAAGTAGCTTGATGAATTGCCTTCTATATTCACAGCGTTTTTGACAACTGTGATATGATGAATCTAAAGCGGCTGTATTTAGCATTTTTTTGCAATTTTACTCCTTGATCTGTTTAAGAAAACCGCAGTTACCCCGAAGCTGCTGGTGAGTTCCAGCTACTTAGATATGGAGAAAATGAACTCAAAAGGGACTCTGTATACAGAGCTCAAGAAGATCATCAAATAGAACGAAAGGAACACGTGAAAGACCTGGGAGTAATAATATCAGGTGACTTTTCTCTCAGAAGAACACAAGGCAAATGTCACGAGTCAGGAAAATGAGGGGGTGGATAATGAGAACCTTCAAAACAAGATAAATAGTGCCAACGATGACTATTGAAATCGCTTGTGCTTTCTCGGCCCCGTTTAGGGCAGGAGATAAATCAGAGCTGAAACAGATAGAGATCATTCACGGCCCACATAAAAGCCAATACATTTAAATTACGAGGAACGTGTCTGGGTCCTAAATATCGACTTACTGGAGCAGAAGAGAGATACATGATAATATATACGTGGAAAATATTTGAGGCGTGCATAGTCCCAAATCTGCACAGTGCCAAAACAATATACTGGAGTGAGAGATATGGAAGGAAGTGTAAAATAAATCCATTGAAGAGCAGAGGCACAGTGGGCACAATAAGAGAGCATTGTATCAATATTCGTGGTCTCAGACTATTCAGCATCTTATCAGACGATATCAGAAGAACTGCTGGGACAACTGTAGAAGTTTCAAGAGAGAACTGAACGAATATCGCCACCAAGTGCCAGATGAACCAAATTGTGATGGATATGTGGGCAAGCAGCAAGAGCCTGATTGACCAAGTAAGCACCAGACAAGCCTGGCCCAGGGCAGGGCTTCGGGAATAGAGAAACTCTCGAGACTCGTCAGAGGTATATCAAAGGAATGCTTCTACTACTAATAATAATAATAGTAATAATAATAATGAACAGAACGGCCAGCAAACCAGGCAGATCACCCAGTGTTGAATGCTGTTGTTCTAAGTGCAACATTCACTAATAAATTATTTCTGGTTGAATCATGCAAAAAATCTCGCTGCAGTGATGTACATGATCTCCAATGGTATCACCGAAAAATTATTTTGTGTGTAATAAACTGAATTTCTAGCCCAAGCTTCGTTTTCTGGGCTTTATTCGTCATTGAAGGGTATTATATTATTTGTGGTATACAGAGTAGGAAAACTCTCTAAAGCTTTCAAAGGTATATCAGTATCGAAAAGTTGAAGAATAAAATTTATATGTAACACTGGTATCTGGCTTGAGGGGCTGACCACCTACCAAGGCTGACGGACCGATCACGTCAAAACTACTACTTCTGCTGTTCCAGTATCATTGTATGTATTCTCTTGTATTCGACTGAAGAAGCCTGTTGGGCAGGCGAAACGTTTCGACAATATACCCATTATTATAATCAAACTAAGCACTAAACCTACAAGGGTCATACAACGCAGTGACCACAATATTACGAGAAAACAAAAAGATTTTAACATTCTTGATGTTTTGCGTTGTTTTACGCTTAATTGCTTCGTATTCCCCAGTCTCTGCATGAACACTATGGGGTTTATCGCTTCCTACTAAATAAATAAATAATAATAATATTTACGTCTGACTGCGTGTGGCGAGTGTGTACAGTAAGTAGCTCTGTGAATAATGACGTATAAACACTATATATACTAGGTCCGTGAATGGAAGTGCGAGATGAATGTACTTTGAGCTCTGTGAATGAAAAATACGATGTTGGGAATTAATGTATGTGAATGTATACACATGCAACTTCGTGAATGAAATTATCAAAATTAACTTATTATAGTTTACGACTGATTATAAAAAGTTAAGTTGTGTAGCGTTTTATGAATAAAATGGCTGCTATTGGATGCGTGATCATGGTATTACTGTAGGAAGCGTGATAAAGAGGTTACTGTAGGATATGCATAAAAGGGTTACTGTAGGACGTGTATAAAGGGCTTACTGTAGGACGTGTATAGAGGGGTGCTGGGGTTGCTCTTGGGGAGTCCTACCTCTGGAGGGGCAGACAGCTCAGAGTAATTCTTGCATCCTGAGAAGCATTGAGCTGTGTTCGGAATTTCAATGTTCGGATATTATTCAGGAGGAAGAACTGCAGGAATTTCCTTCCACCCCACCCTACCCCATCCTACCCCACCCCCTGCCCTTATCTAGCCTACCTCACTATTTGCTCTTTCCCTAACCTGTGTCTTACTATCCTCTTCCCCCCCACCTTTACCTCTTCCCTAAGCCATCTATACTCTACCCTTCTCTTTCCCTCGCCTACCTATATCCTACCCTCCTTCCCCCCCCTCACAATCACCGTTAACCTACGTATACCCTTCCTTCCCTTTCTTTTTACCTTTACCACTTTCCTAATCTACTTATATTGTACCCTCCTCCAGTTCATCTCTTCTCTAACCTATCTGTATCATATCCTCTCCTTCCCTTTACAATCCTCTTCCCTTTCCTACCTATACCCTTCCCTCTTTCCTACCTCTTTTCCACCTAGTCTACATCCACCCCTTTACTCTGCCCTCACCCCCTCTCCTCCTCTCCTTCACATTTTACTATAAATATTTCGCTTTCACATGCAGCGGGTAAATAGCTTGAGCTGGCTTAGAGCGTTCCCTGGAAAATATGAGGTGTTTTGCCTGAGCTGTGCGACCCACTGAAGGAACACCCCAAGGCAAGGTGTGCTGAGGAGCCCTTCATTTGGTGAGGAGCCCCGCAGAGGTGAGGAGCCTTTCAGGGGGTGAGGAGCCTTTCAGAGGGTGTGATGAGTTCTTCAGAGGATGCGAAGCCTCCGCGAGAGTGGTATTCTTGCGTCAGTTTAAGCTTACTATCAGTGGTATTCTTGCCTAAGTTTAGGCTCTCTGGTAGCAGTATTCTTAGTGTAAGTGTTGACTGTAGTAGTGGTAGTGTGCCTGTGTACGTTTATCCGCGTGACTGAAAAAAACTGAGTGATGGGTAGGGGTAAGCCATTGGTGATAATGTCGTTGCTGCCCAACACCGCCTTGCTTGTTCGTAAGCTGCAGACCATCTGTTCGTCTGAAGTTTCTTCGTCAGGTAATTCTTTCTTAGACTTCTCACATCTGTCTGGCAAAAGTGGTTTTGGTATTAGAACAGGGGTAAAACAAATAAATATTTGTCTGTGACGTCTGAACCCTGACCCTTCCCTTTCCTCCACACACACGCGAAACAAAGCACCGTGAGATCAAAGGAAGATTTTATACCAGATAATGGGAAGGTATACGAAAAAAAAGAGAATTCGTTGTTCAACCAAGGCAGCAAAGAGGCCAAAGCAAGAAGCAAATAAAAAAAAAGCGTGGAAGAAATAGAGTAGAGAGAATAAAAGGAAACTGGGAACAGAAGCAGAAGAGCTAGAAACGAATGTACATAGGTACAAAGGAAATTTAAAAATCATATAGCAGGAAAGAGGAAAACAAACAGAACTGTTCATAGTCACACGAACAGTAGAATGACGGTAAAGGAGGAAGTGATAAGACAGAAGACTGGAGGAACACTAATGACCAATGACAGAGTTTACCTGTAGTCGGTTCCGGGGGTCACCGTTCCTTCGGCCTGGTCCCAAACCAGGCCTCCAAGTTGCTGGCCTGATTGACTACACTGTTGGTGCCAATTGCACGTCGACAGACATACGCATCAAAGTCAGGTTGGTATTCCTACTCGCACATCCTAGCCTTTGGCCGGGCTGGGGGAAAATTAACCACGAAGAATTACTAAAGGAACTTATCCTCAAAGTAACCTAGTAACCTAGTAATAAAGTAACAAAGTAACCTAGAACTAAAACATACAGAAGATATGATCAGGGCTGAATAGGTGAAGAATTAGCTACATGTGCAACATTTGGGTGCCTTTATTTGTAGGCGTTTTCGCCAACCAGTGGCTTTATCAATACAATGACAATGTGAAGAATGTAGAATAATATACAAATGATGAGGTAATACGTCTCCCAGCCTTGGAGTTAGTGAACAGTACCGAAGTATTGAAGAATCTAAAGCACAGGCAAGAAACTTGGTGCATATATACTAACCATTTACAAGGCTTAAAAGATACTTAATACATAGACACGAGAATTATGCTTAGCATAAAAATATAAAAACAGCTAGACATAGATGGAATGGGCATTTAAAAAAAGGTTTACGAGGTAATGAAAGCAAATTCCATATATAGTGTGAAAAATAGGAAATAATTAAAGCGTAAAGTTTCAGAGCCGGGGTTGAGAGCCGAGATTTGACCCTTGCAAGCTCATCTTGGTGAGTACACATATAGTGAACTTAGGCTATGTTATGTGTATTAATGTATTAGTGAGAGGTGAACATGTGAACTGAAAGATGAGTAACTGAAGGCTAGAGGAACAGTAGCAAATGACCTGGAAGATGAGTAAGTGAATGATGGAGAAACAGCAGTAGCAGACTTGGGAAAGTAAGCTCGCTCCATGTTTGCAACTTTTCCGCTGAATTGCTACGGAATGCACATTTTCGCACACTTGTAGTGTGTGTATACTCACCTAATTGTGGTTGCAGGGGTCGAGACTCAGCTCCTGGTCCCCGTGTGTGTGTGTGTGTGTGTGTAGTTGTTAGTTCGTGGAGAAAATGAATGCGTTGCAGTGGAGGGTGTATTTTTGTGCGTGCGTAAGTACATATATGTGTGTATAGAGCAGAATCAATAAACACAAAGGTTGGAGATTAATGCTAGGCTGAGGAACTGATACAGAATACACTTATAGTCTGGGATGAAGGAATCTCCATTTCACCTCCTTCCTCTCTCAGTGGAATGTTAACATACCTGTGGCATACCTGTAACCTGTTTCGATGGTTTTTGTACCCTCTCAGCCCGGCCATACGATAAGGTTTCTTGTAAATTTCCTGCTTAACCTGGCTATTACTGTTAGCGACTCGCTGGCCCACATACCCATCACAGACTGATTGATCTGGTATCTGACTGAGATAGTGTTTTTTTTTTTTTTGGAAAACTTGTATATAAGGATATAACAAGGAACACTGCAGCAGGCCTACTGGTCCATGCGAGGCAGGTCCAAATCTCCTACCGGCTTAAACCAATGCACCCATATATTTTTATTTACTTGTTTATTCCGACAATGTTTCTTATGTCTAGCGGTAGCAGATTGATGGGTCTTGGGCCACCGACGTTGGCATCGCCTGCCATCACACTCTCAAGTCTTCTTGTTTATACTACTGTTGGATTCATAATATTGAAGATCGCCATTTATTCCGAGTGGTCAGTTTTTCATGGTTTAGCAGTTTAAATACAGTGAGGGGGCAAACAGCGGCCTCATTTGTATTTAGATGGGTGGACCAACCTTTCTGTCCTCAGGCGGTTTATCTGCTTACTGTTGATTCCAGGAGCCATTGCTGGATCATTCATGCTGTGGTGGCAGCAGCACTCGGTTATGTATCATGTATAATAATTATAATGATGATAAATACATAATCGTCCCTAGCATATTAGACGTTGTTCAATCATTTTGCAACTCAAGAATGATACCCAGACTGGTGATGAATGTAAGTAATGTCTAGTTTGTCCTGAGCTCCCAAAATCCTCCTTCCCTCCTGGGGCGTTCCAGATATTGACGACCGAGGGATTAACTCGAGTAATCCGACTATCAGAGGCCGGATGAGATTTCTCTTTATTTTTCTCTTGGAAAGGAAACTGACTGAGCCTGTCATATTCCCGGGCTTCCCGGCTCCCTAGTTGATCATAAAACTGTAGTGTGCAACATTAATGTGTATCATGAAATCGGTGACATTTGAAATTTAACCTTTTGTGTGTCGCATATATAAGAAAAATACGAAATAGGGGTACAGTGTTGAAGCATAGTGGAAAAAGATAGTTTTGTAAAGTTCAGGACATTAAATAAAACGTTTAGCCACTCGTGGTCAAACGTTTCCTTGAATGACCTTAACAGTACACAAGTGTCATTTTCCATAGTTTGTCGGTATATCATTTACAGTGGAAGTACAGTAGACGGCCCGGTTCCGGACTATAACTACCTGTTGAGCGCCGGATCAGCGAGACTGTTGGTACTCACAGCCCCGCTGATCAGGAACTTAGTTACTCTTGAACACAAGGATTTATTAATAATACCTCCAATGTTTGATGAGGGGAACATTGAGAATCGTTGTACCTTTTATGATTACACTGTATATATAATTAAGCTATTCTTTAGTGTACTTCTTGCACCTGCGCTTGTTTAATGTCTCTTGCTCTTGGAAGGAGTAATTTCATTTTGCAGATTTGGAACCTGTCCTCCAACATCTTTCATGTGCAGATTATTATCTAGCTCTCTCGCCTGCGCTCCATGGAGTACTGTTTGAGGGATTCCAGCGGGGCCTGGTCCCTGGACCCATTATATGCCTCCGTAATCCTTTGATTACATCCTACAGGATGGGTATGGCTGCATAATAAAGATATTAAACTTGAAACTCCAGTAACTTCAATCTTTTAATTTATGCGGACAGTAAAATTTATTTATACATTCTTCAGATCCGCAGTTTTGCCTGCCTAAGTGAGGCAGTCAGTGTTCCAGCAGTATTCCAGTCTATAGAGCACAAGTGCTTTAAAGAGTGGTTGTTTAATATATTTATAGATGGGGTTGTAAGAGAAGTAAATGCGAGGGTCTTGGCAAGAGGCGTGGAGTTAAAAGATAAAGAATCACACACAAAGTGGGAGTTGTCACAGCTGCTCTTTGCTGATGACACTGTGCTCTTGGGAGATTCTGAAGAGAAGTTGCAGAGATTGGTGGATGAATTTGGTAGGGTGTGCAAAAGAAGAAAATTAAAGGTGAATACAGGAAAGAGTAAGGTTATGAGGATAACAAAAAGATTAGGTGATGAAAGATTGAATATCAGATTGGAGGGAGAGAGTATGGAGGAGGTGAACGTATTCAGATATTTGGGAGTGGACGTGTCAGCGGATGGGTCTATGAAAGATGAGGTGAATCATAGAATTGATGAGGGAAAAAGAGTGAGTGGTGCACTTAGGAGTCTGTGGAGACAAAGAACTTTGTCCTTGGAGGCAAAGAGGGGAATGTATGAGAGTATAGTTTTACCAACGCTCTTATATGGGTGTGAAGCGTGGGTGATGAATGTTGCAGCGAGGAGAAGGCTGGAGGCAGTGGAGATGTCATGTCTGAGGGCAATGTGTGGTGTGAATATAATGCAGAGAATTCGTAGTTTGGAAGTTAGGAGGAGGTGCGGGATTACCAAAACTGTTGTCCAGAGGGCTGAGGAAGGGTTGTTGAGGTGGTTCGGACCTGTAGAGAGAATGGAGCGAAACAGAATGACTTCAAGAGTGTATCAGTCTGTAGTGGAAGGAAGGCGGGGTAGGGGTCGGCCTAGGAAGGGTTGGAGGGAGGGGGTAAAGGAGGTTTTGTGTGCGAGGGGCTTGGACTTCCAGCAGGCATGCGTGAGCGTGTTTGATAGGAGTGAATGGAGACAAATGGTTTTTAATACTTGACGTGCTGTTGGAGTGTGAGCAAAGTAACATTTATGAAGGGATTCAGGGAAACCGGCAGGCCGGACTTGAGTCCTGGAGATGGGAAGTACAGTGCCTGCACTCTGAAGGAGGGGTGTTAATGTTGCAGTTTAAAACCTGTAGTGTAAAGCACCCTTCTGGCAAGACAGTGATGGAGTGAATGATGGTGAAAGTTTTTCTTTTTCGGGCCACCCTGCCTTGGTGGGAATCGGCCGGTGTGATAATAAAAAAAAATAATCATTGTCTTGTCCTGGTTACCTGGAGGTTACCTGGAGGTTATTCCGGGGATCAACGCCCCCGCGGCCCGGTCCATGACCAGGCCTCCCGATGGATCAGGGCCTGATCAACTAGGCTGTTACTGCTGGCCGCACGCAGTCCGACGTACGAGCCACAGCCCGGCTGATCCGGCACTGACTTTAGGTATCTGTCCAGCTCTCTCTTGAAGGCAGCCAGGGGTTTATTGGCAATTCCCCTAATGCTTGATGGGAGGCTGTTGAACAGTCTTGGCATCTCTTGTTTTAAGATATCTTTGTCTCCAGCATATTATTTTCCTTGCAGTTGTGTTAGTAACAGTACTGGGTTTCTTGAACGTAAGTTCTTCAAACATTGCTACTTCCAGCCCATAACATTCCCCTCTCCTTCTGGTGAGAGGAATGAGTTCTGTATTCTGTTCTAGATTCTGTTTCTTCATATTTTCCATGACAGTGCTGTGGAATGTGAGGACGTGGGGTGGAGGTCGAGGGTGTGCTGCGGAGGTCGAGGGTATAGTGTGGAGGTCGAGGGTGTGGTGCAGAGGTCGAGGGTGTGGTGCAGAGGGTGGCCCTGGTACGCTGCCATTAACTCTAATCTTGGCAGATATTCACCACTGCCCGAGTGCACGCTAGCCCCAGCTGTCCTCCATAGCCACACGTACTACCCAGTTCCCTCCTATCCACCACTCCCTCACCTCCATCTCCATATGTTATATCCCTTCTCCTGCTCGTCATGTGTTAACTGGTTCCCTTGTCGACTGTGGTCAACCTTACAACACTTTGTAATGGACAGTAACATCTTTCAGCTTGTTAGTATGTCTGGCGCCAAGGACAGTGAGGGCTCACAACTCCGCCTCAAGAAATACACTCACCCCATCCTTATATGCTCTTCCTTACACTGCTCACCCTCATACAATTCCTTGCTCTCTCCCCACCTTCATAGTTCGTCGTCGTAAGCTCCTCTCTTCTATGTGCAGGTTATTTGTGTATCGTTCCAGTCACGGTATTGTGCCTTTTTTTTTTGTTATTTAGTTCCTTACACACTCCTTACTGTCATATGCCCTCCTTTACCCACTCCGTATCCTTGTATACCTTTCCCTACACACTCTTCACCCTCATTATCCTTTCTTACACTCTCCATCCTCATACGCCCTTCCCAGCACTCGCCACCCTCATACACCCATCCCAACAAATACTCCACCCTCGTACACCCTTCCCAACAAATACTCCATCCTCGTACACCTTTCCCAGTACACACTCCACGCTCATACACCCTTCCTAAACTGAGTTCTCTCAACCCAATAAGTTATGTAGCTACGTATGTAACCCATGTGATGCAATACGACAGAGAAACATGTAATGTATAAAAATAGGGTAGCAGCAAACTTCGGGTCTTCCCCACAATGTCATAAAGTATATTAGTCTTGACCTTAAACATTACATCAACATCCATGGTCCCAGACTATTCAACATCTTACCAAAACATATCAGAAACACTGCTGGGACAAGCGTAGAAGGTTCCAAGAGGAGACTGGGCAAGATTCTTTACCAGGCACAGTACTCGCACCTATCTTGTTCCTCATTCTCATATCAAACATAGACAGAGATGTAGACCATAGCACTGTATCATTCTTTGCAGACGAGTGTGTCATCCATTGAGGACACGGCAAAGCTCCAAGAAGGTATAAACGAAGTTTTCCAATGGGCAACAGAACAATATGATGTTCAATGAAGACAAATTACAACTTCTCCGTTATGGAAAACTGGAGGAAATAATAACTAGGACTGAGTATACTACAAACTCTAGTCACACAATAGAGGGGAAAAGTAATGTGAAGGACCTGGGAGTGGTAATGTCCGAAGACCTCACCTTCAAGGACCACAACAATGCCATATCTGCGAAGAAACTGATAGGATGGATAATGAGAACATTCAAGACAAGAGATGCTAAACAAATAACTCGCACGTAGAAGAGAGGAGCTTACGACGACGTTTCTGTCCGACTTGGACCATTTACAAAGTCCAAGTCGGACCGAAACGTCGTCGTAAGCTCCTCTCTTCTATGTGCGGGTTATTTGTGTATCGTTCCAGTCACGGTATTGTGCCTTTTTTTATTATTTAAGAGATGCCAAGCCAATGATGATCCTTTTTAAATCACTTGTTCTCCCTAGGCTGCAATACTGCTGTACATTGACATCCCCATTCAAGGCAGGTGAAATTGCAGAACTAGAGAATGTACAGAGAACCTTTACTGCACGTATAAGTTCCATCAAACACCTTAACTACTGGGAGCGCACGTGACTTGTACTAACTGGAGCGCAGACGAGAAAGATACATCATAATCTACACCTGGAAGATTCTGGAGGGACTGGTCCCTAATATCCACACAGAAATCACTCCATACGAAAGCAAAAGACTTGGCAGGCGATGCAACATACCCCCAGTGAAAAGTAGGGGCGTCACTGGTAAACTAAGAGAAAACGCAGTAAGTGTCCGGGGCCCAAGACTGTTCAACAGCCTCCCACCAGCAATAAGGGGCATTACAAGTAGACCGCTGGTTGTCTTCGAGAGGGAGCTGTACAGATACCTAAAGTCGGTGGATCAGCTGGGCTGTGTTTCGTACGTTGGACTGCGTGAGGCCAGCAGTAACAGCCTGGTTGATCAGGCCCTGATCCACCGGGAGGCCTGGCCGTGGACCGGGCCGCGGGGGCGTTGATCCCCGGAATACTCTCCAGGTAGGTAGGTGCCTTGTCAACCAGGTTGTGATGGATATGTGGACCAACGGGCCACCAACATTGCCTCTATCCTTTCTTCACACGTCCCATCCATTCCTTCATCCGTCCCATTCCTTCACTTATTCCATCCCTTCCTTCACCTCTGTTATCATGTGTTCCTTCACTTCTAACACATGTTTTCCTTCATCCCCTTACTCGGCCGGGGTTACGCCCTCTTTACATACTACACGTGGCACTCCCTCTGCACGTGCCACTCCCTCTACACACTACACGTGGTACTCACTGCACACTACACGTGCCACTCAATCTACACGCTACACGAGTCACACCTGACACTCTGGACGTGTTACTTAGAGGTTAACGGGAGTCGCTTCGGGAGGTCTCCCCGCGGCCCGGTCCCAGACCAGGTCTCTTGGTTGCTGACCTGATCGATCGATTGCAACCCGGCTGATCAGGAACGGTTTTGAGGAATCTATCGAGTTCCCTCTTGAAGACAACTAGGGGGGTTGTTGGTAATCCCCCTTATGCATATTGAGGAGTCGTGGCTTTCTAACACTTCTTGGAGGTATCCTGCACCGTCTGCCAAGCCTCTTGTATTAATCAGTAGTAATTTTGGAGTGCAGGTTTGGGACCAGTTCCTCCAATATCTTCCAGGTGCTGATTATCTACCTGGAGGTTATTCCGGGGATCAACGTCCCCGCGGCCCGGTCCACGAACAGGCCTCCCGGTGGATTAGGGCCTGATCAACAAGGCTGTTACTGCTGGCCGCACGTAGTCCAACGTACGAACCACAGCCCGACTGATCCGGCACTGACTTTAGGCATCTGTCCAGCTCCCTCTTGAAGGCAGCCAGGGGCCTATTGGTAATTCCCCTTATGCTTGGTGGGAGGCTGCTGAACAGTCTTGGGCCCCGGACACTTATGGTGTACAGCAGTATTCCAGCCTAGATAGAAGAAGTGATTTGAAAAGGATCATCATTGGTTTGGCATCTCTCGTTTTTAACGTTCTCATTATCCATCCTATCATTGTCTTTGCACTTGTGATCGTGGCACTGTTGTGATCCTTGAAAGTGAGATCCTCAGACATTACTACTCCCAGGTCCCTAACATTGTTTTTCCGCTCTATTGTATGGCCAGAGTTTGTAGTATACTCTGTTCTAGTTATTATCTCCTCCAGTTTTCCATAATGGAGTAGTTGGAATTTGTCCTCATTGAACATCATATTGTTTTCCGTTGCTCATTGGAAAACTTGGTTTATATCTTCTTGGAGGTTAACCGCGTCCTCAGTAGATGACAGTCTCATGCAGATCCTAGTATCGTCCGTAAAGGATGATACGGTGCTGTGGATTACATCTCTATGTCTGATATGAGGATGAGGAACAGGATGGGGGCGAGTACTGTGCCTTGTGGAACAGAGCTCTTCACTATGGCAGCCTCCGATTTAACTCTGTTGACCACAACTCTTTGTGTTCGATTGGTTAGGAAGTTGAAGATCCATCTCCCCACTTTGCCAGTTATTCTTTTAGCACGTATTTTGTGCACTATTACGCCATGATCGCACTTGTCAAAGGCTTTTGCAAAGTCTGTGTATATTACATCTCCATTCTGTTTTTCCTCCAGTGCATCCAAAGCCATATCATAGTGATCCAGTAGTTGTGAGAGGCAGGAGCGACCTGCCCTGAACCTATGTTGCCCTGGATTGTGCAGTTTTTGGGAATCCAGGTGGTTTGCAATCATGCTTCTTAGCACTCTTTCAAAGATTTTTGTGATGTGGGACGTTAGAGCTATTGGTCTATAGTTCTTAGCTAGTGCTTTGCTGCCACCTTCATGGAGTTGGGCTATATCCGTTGTTTTAAGTGACTGTGGAATTTCACCCATGTCCAAGCTCCTTCTCCATAGTGTACTTAGGGCACACGAGAGGGGTTTCTTGCAGTTCTTAATGAACACAGAGTACCACGAGTCTGGGCCTGGTGCTGAGTGCATGGGCATGTTGTCAATGGCTTTTTCAAAGTCTATCGGAGTTAGGGTAATCTGGCATACATTGGAGTTTTGAGGCTCATTCATGAAGAAATCATTTGGGTCGTCGATCCTCAGACTGATTAGTGGCTCACTAAACACAGAGTCGTACTGGGATTTCAATGTTTCACTCATTTCCTTGTTGTCATCTGTGTAAGTCCCATCCTGTCTGAGTAAGGGCCCGATACTAGATGTGGTATTTTCCTTGTTTTTGGCATATGTAAAGAAACATTTCGAATTTCTTTCAATTTCACTAATAGTTTTAAGGTCATCCTGTCTCTCCTGGTTCCTGTAAGAGTCCTTTAACTTAAGTTCGATAGTTTCCACTTCCCTGGTCAGCGCTTCCTTCCGTGTATCAGATATTCTAGTGTTCCTGAGGAGATCAGTGATTCTTCGTCGTCTTCTGTAGAGGGAGAGTCTTTCTCTCTCCAGTTTACTCCTGCTCTTCTTTTTTAGGGGAATATGCCTAGAACATGCTTCAGCTGCCAGGAAGTTGATCCTTTCAAGGCACTGGTTTAGATCCATGTTATTTAAGACATCTTCCCAACATGTTTCATGTAAGACATAGTTTACCTGGTCCCAGTTGTATTTTGTGAATACACCTTCACAGATACATGCATTTTGCTGATCAGGACCCCTGTGCGTGTAAGTCTGAACTTCAATTAGATTGTGGTCGGAATTGTTTTTTATATTGTTATGTCTCTCGCCTGCATTCTAAGGAGTACAATATAATTGACGATACTAAAGCATCTAATTAGCATGTTTAACTATACCAATACAGTTAATTAGCATGTTTAACGATACCACTGCAGCTAATTAGCATACCTATACCAATGCAGTTAATTAGTGTGTTTATACCATCGCAGCTAATTAGCATGCTTAACGATGCCAACACAGTTGGCATCATTAAGGTGTTTGAGGAGGTAGATCATGGTAATGAATATGATATTGTGTATATGGAGTTAAGTAAGGCTTTCTCTAGAGTTCCACATCAGAGGCTCTTGAGGAAACTTAAGGCACACAGAATAGGAGGAGAATTTTTTTCCTGGGTAGAGGCATGGTTGACAAATAGGCAGCAAAGAGTTTGCATAAATGGGGAGAAATCAGAATGGGGTCACGTCACAAGCGGTGTTCCACAGGGGTCAGTGTTGGGCCTCTTGTTCACAATTTACATAAACGATATAGATGAGGGAATAAATAGCGACATAAGCAGATTTGCTGATGACTCCAAAATAGGCCGTCCAATTCATTCTGTCGAGGACATTAGTGCACTCCAGGATAATTTAAATAGACTGATGCAGTGGTCTGAGAGGTGGCAGATGCAGTTTAATATAGACAGATGCAAAGTGCTAAATGTTGGACAGGACAATACCATGCCAGTTATACACTGAGTATTGGAGATCTTGATACTACTGATTGCGAAAAGGATTTAGGAGTTCTGGTTAGCAGTAATCTGAAACCAAGACAACAGTGCATAAGTGTTCGCAATAAAGCTAACAGAATCCTTGGTTTCATATCAAGAAGTATAAATAATAGAAGTCCTCAGGTTGTTCAACTCCATATATCCTTGGTTAGGCCTCATTTAGACTATGCTGCCCAGTTCTGGTCACCATATTACAGAATGGATATAAATGCACTGGAAAACGTACAGAGGAGGATGACAAAGTTGATCCCATGTATCAGCAATCTTCCCTATGAGGATAGACTGAGGGCCCTGAATCTGCACTCTCTAAAAAAGCGTAGATTTAGGGGGGGTATAAACCATACCACGGACGGGGATATAAATGGTGTATAAATGAGGTGTGTAAATGGAAGACAGGAATAAATAAAGGGGATGTAAATAGAGAGCTGAAAATATCCAGCTAAGACAGGACTCGCAGCAATGGCTTAAAGTTGGAAAAGTTCAGATTCAGGAAGGATATAGGAAAGCATTGGTTTGGTAATAGAGTTGTGGATGAGTGAAGCAAACTCCCGAGTACCGTTATAGAAGCTAAGACGTTGTGTAATTTTAAAAATAGGTTGGATAAATACATGAGTGGGTGTGAGTTGGACTTGACTAGCTTGGGCTACCAGGTCTGGTGCCGTGCTCCTTCCTTAAGTGGAAGTGGCCTGACTAGGTGATCATTGTTCTAGGCCGGGGGGGGGGGCGGTGGCATGGACCTGCTTCACATGGGTCAGTAGGCCTGTTGCAGTGCTCCTTCTTTATGTTCTTATGTTCTTAATTAGTGGGTTTAACGATACCAACGCTAAGGAACTGCCATCCTTATATTTCGAGATCTCAGATTGTCACCTGTACGTTAAATGTTATGTACATTTAAACTGGTCTCAGACCGAGCCGAGGGGGCATTGACCCCCGAAACCCTCTCCAGGTAAACCCAACCTTACTTAATAACCTAGTATAATGAATATATTTTTTCGAGGCATAGTTTTGGCAGCTGTGCAGGAAGTATAATTCGTGAGAAAAGAGTGGTACTCTGTGAAGGACAGATTAGTGGCAGCCAAGAAACCAACACCGTATACAACTGTGGCTGGTTAATACTTGGTAACCTCTCCCACCCACCATGGCCTTGGTGTGTAACTCAGCAGCTGGTGTGTACGTTCGGTCTCCCCTCTTCCCCTCCCCTTTCCGTCCCTCCCTCACTTCCCTCCATCCCTCACCCCCCTCCATCGCTCCCCGCCCTTCCATCGGCCTCCCTCTCTCCCATTCTTGCAGCTGTCTCTCTCCTCACTTACCAGAAATTGCTATGGTACGCTTGTGTCAAAGACAGGAAACCCGTGGCTCATCTCACGAGATAGCTCATCAGACCCCACATACAACGTTCGTTTTTGGACGCGTTTCAGTTGAAACACACTAGAGTTAAGATGTAGTTATTTTAAGTGACGTTAACCAAATTTAAATTAGCCTCTTGATATATATAACTCTGATGATTAAATTACAAGGAAACCAGTCTGTAACAGTTAAAAAGAGTCGGGAGCAGAAACTATGAATTAGCCCCTGCTTATTTTACATATGTTTGTAGATCTCCAGCTTGCTGGCTTGATTGGCCAGACTGTTGGCGCTTACCCGCAAATACACCAACATATGCATCACAGTATGTCTTATCCGGAACTAACTTGAGAAATTTATCAAATTTCCAGTTGAAGATAACTAGACATCTACCACCCTACCTGTATTTTACCTGTATAGTGTTCCGAGGGTCAGCACCCTCTCTGCCCGGTCCTAGACCAGGCTTATCGGCGAATCGCCTGATTAATCAGGTTGTCGATGCTAGGAGCACAATGCAAGTATAACGCCACAGCCCGGCTGATTAGGCACTAACTTGAGAAACTTGTCCATTTTTGTCTTGAAGACAGCCAGGGGTCTGCTGGTAATCCCCACTTATGTTTGGAGGACGTTGAAAAGTCTTGGCCTCTTCACACTTATTGAGTTATCCCTTGGAGTACTTAATACTCCCCTGATTTTCACTTGGGGTATTTGGCACCGTCGCTCCCTTCATGCGTGAGGGGGATAACCATCAACCTCGTAGCTGTCTTCAAGAAGGAATTCGATAGATTCCTCAAAACGGTTCCTGATCACCAGAGTTGTGGTACATACGTTGGAGTGCGGGCGGCGGGCACTAACAGCTTGGCCGATGAGGCCAGCAACCTAGAGGTTTGGTCTGGGACCTGGCCGTGGGGGCGGTGACCTCCGGAAGCGACTCCATGTAGTTTTCCTTACGCATGGAAGGAGCGTGTTGGAAGAGTCCTAGACCCCTTACACTTATTAAATTTTCTCTATGTACTCACTATACATGAATACCAAATTAACAGGTTTAAACTAGAAATAGTTAAAAGTGAAGTCATTAAATATTTATTTAATCTTAGGGTTTCAAGAAAATGGAATAAGTTGTCTGTAGAAATGATGGAAGTGAAATTCATACGCAGTTTTTAGAATAGGTATGATGTCCCTTCCGGTTGACAGTTGGAGGCAAGATCAGGAGCTGAGAGTAAACTTCCACCAACAGTACTCAGCGAGGTTAACCTAACTTGAATTAACCTATATTTACTTGCACTTAACTCCAATAACAAAATTATAGTGAAAACAGTTGAACTCTCTCGGCTCTTATCAGAGTTTGTGGAAGAGAAACTCGAATACAAGAATCGCTCTTTCGTATTCTGAGAGTCTCTTCACTGTTGGTACAGATAAACATATAAGAGAAAAGGTAGGACATTAAAAGACTAGTGAAGGGTGTTTGACCTAAGTCTCTCTCCTGGTATCGCATACCGACACCAATGTAAACAGACTAGTGAAGGGTGCTTGACCTAAGTCTCTCTCCTGGTATCGCATACCGACACCAATGTAAACAGACTAGTGAAGGGTGCTTGACCTAAGTCTCTCTCCTGGTATCGCATACCGACACCAATGTAAACAGACTAGTGAAGGGTGCTTGACCTAAGTCTCTCTCGTGGTATCGCATACCGACACCAATATAAACAGACTAGTGAAGGGTGCTTGACCTAAGTCTCTCTCCTGGTATCGCATACCGACACCAATGTAAACAATGGCTTCGTCTCATTATTGGTACACCATACTCCAATTACCTTCATTAAATCTCGTCGATTCTTACCCTGCCTTTTATTTTTATAATTATTACCTTGGTATAATTATCATCAAGGAAGTTGTTTCCTATTATGGGAAAATAAAAATAAAAAGAATATAATGAAAAGGAGGTAAAAAAAAATGGTATGGACAGGTCTTCCCCAGAAGAGAGCAGAGGTTTGTAGTCACTGTGACGGTGATTATAGGTGGCTGCTCTCGATGATGAGGAACTGAAGAATGGAAGATCACACCAACACAGTCCCGTAACAAATGCTGAATTCCAAGAATTCGTAATGAGTCTGTTTGTCTCTGGTTTGCTTCAGATCACAGCGTCTTAGACAAATAGATTATTATTATTATTATAATCAAAAAGAAGCGCTAAGCCACAAGGGCTATACAGCTTAGACAAATAGAGCTGACAAAGGTTACCAGATCGTCACACAAAACTACACTGATCATTGAAGGCGCATTATTATTATTATAATCAAGGGGGGAAGCGCTAAACCCGGAGGATTATACAGCCATTGAAGGCGCAATGGTAACCACTACTGAGAAATAAACAACCCAAACACAAGAACAAGTTCACCGTCAGATTACTCTGCCTTCTCACCTGTTAAACGGACTTCTCTCCCAAACTCTCTGCTCTTATGAAATCTCCTGTTCTCTGAATTTCATATATTTCCGGTCTTTCTGATCTAAACAACTCCCTTCGTTCCTTAATCCACTGTATGTCTTCTCGGAGAAAATCTGGAATATTAAATGCGTTATTGTTATTATTTAAAAAATCTATAGGAATTATAGGATCGAACGGATATGTGATAACTTTTACAGCGATTTGTGATGTTTTTAACAACCTCAAGATCTATGTTAGTGTCTTTAACAACCTCAAGATCTATGTTAGCGTCTTTAACGACCTCTAGAACAATGTCTTTAATGATTTGAAGATCTATGCTAGCGTCTTTAAGGGCCTCAGGATCTTTGCTAGAGTCTTTAATGACATTAGAATCTTTGCTAGCGTCTTAAACGATATCAAGATCATTGCTAGCGTCTTTAACGACCTTAAGATCTTTGCTAGCTTCTTTTACGACCTCAAGATGTTTGTTGGCTTCTTTTACGACCTCGAGATCTTTGCTAGCGTCTTTAACGACCTCAAGATCTATGCTAGTGGGTTTATTTAGACTATAACGGAAGCAGCAAAGTTGTGAAAATTTTTTGGACTGTTAAATTAATGAGAGGTGAAAGTTGGAAATGCAGCAGGGAATTCATTTTTTCCCTTGTAAAGAAGAGTATAAAAGACGAGGGTATAATGCCCTGTGAATACTCATCGCCGGAGCCATAACAACGCTGCCACCACCAACTCTGCGAAAAATATTGGAAAGGCGATCTTGAAGACCTGTTGATTCCTTGTTCCTCTTGGTGTTTTTTTCTTTCCGTATGAAAAAAATAAAGATGAGAAAAAATTATTTTCTTACTCTCAGTTCTCAGTGTTTTCTCTCTTGGGAAAATACTCAGTGAAACATGTACAAACGAAGTAACATGAGCGGTCCAAGACTCCATTCTGCTACCAGCAGATACAAATATTGCCGCAATAAGTGTAAAAGTCTTGGGTCACAGGTAAATGAATAACACTTTAATAAAGCTAAATTTCGTATCACAGAATGATGCTACCTACTTAAACCTTTCTAAGAAGACGAAATAACTGAACTATGAGAAGGCGCTTATGATAATCTATTTCCTAGAAGACTGTGTGTGTGTGTGTGTGTGTGTGTGTGTGTGTGTGTGTGTGTGTGTGTGTGTGTGTGTGTGTGTGTGTGTGTGTGTGTGTGTGTGTGTGTGTGTGTGTGTACTCACCTAGTTGTACTCACCTAGTTGAGGTTGCGGGGGTCGAGTCCGAGCTCCTGGCCCCGCCTCTTCACTGATCGCTACTAGGTCACTCTCCCTGAGCCGTGAGCTTTATCATACCTCTGCTTAAAGCTATGTATGGATCCTGCCTCCACTACATCGCTTCCCAAACTATTCCACTTACTGACTACTCTGTGGCTGAAGAAATACTTCCTAACATCCCTGTGATTCATCTGTGTCTTCAGCTTCCAACTGTGTCCCCTTGTTACTGTGTCCAATCTCTGGAACATCCTGTCTTTGTCCACCTTGTCAATTCCTCTCAGTATTTTGTATGTCGTTATCATGTCCCCCCTATCTCTCCTGTCCTCCAGTGTGTGTGTGTGTGTGTGTGTGTTTTAGTAAAATAGAAGGTATACACAAATATATCCAAATTAAATCAGAGAGCAACAGTATTTATCCAGAGTGTTTTTAACGTGTGTTCGGTATTACTCTCAATCCTGATAATTTATTCCACGTGTTTACCACTCGATTAATGAAAAAATGTTTCGCTTCATTGGAGGTAAATTGTGAGCCTTTAATTGTAAAATAGCGGGCCTATCATTGTGAAATAACGAATCTATGTTGTAATATAGCGAGCCTGTAATTGTAAAACAACAGTCGTGTAATTGTGAAACTGATTTTACAATTGCAAAATAGAGTCTATAACTGACAAGTTGTTCCTCTATAATTGTTAAATAACTTCCCTATAATTGTTAAATACTATCCTAGAACTGTTACATAGCTACCCCTATAACTGTTAAATAGCTAGGCTATAACTGTTAAATAGCTAGGCTATAACTGTTAAATAGCTAGGCTATAACTGGTTAATAGCTAGTCTATAAGTGCTAAAATAGCTAGCCTATAACTGTTAAATAGCTAGCCTATAACTGTTAAATAGCTAGGCTATAACTGGTTAATAGCTAGTCTATAAGTGCTAAAATAGCTAGCCTATAACTGTTAAATAGCTAGGCTATAACTGTTAAATAGCTAGGCTATAACTGGTTAATAGCTAGTCTATAAGTGCTAAAATAGCTAGCCTATAACTGTTAAATAGCTAGCCTGTAACTATTAAATAGCTAGCCTATAACTGTTAAATAGCTAGCCTGTAACTATTAAATAGCTAGCCTATAACTGTTAAATAGCTAGCCTGTAACTATTAAATAGCTAGCCTATAACTGTTAAATAGCTAGCCTGTAACTATTAAATAGCTAGCATATAACTGTAAGATAACAACTGGTCTACCATTACTCGACTCCTGAGGTCGTCCTTCCTGCTGCCATGACGCAGACCAGGCCTGGTTGATGGCCCGATTAGTGAGGCTGTTGGTGCTACCAGAAGGAGCATATAATTGCAATATGGTGTGCCTATCGTTGTGTATGACGTTCGACTGGCCGGTATCAAAATAAGATTTTCTGACTCAGGATTGTTCTCTAATGGTAGTTAGTCCTCTTTTACGGTGGGGATCTTCGCGGTGTCAATTTCTGGAGGTCATCGCCCCCGCGTCCCGGTCCCAGACCAGACCTCCCGGATGCTACACTGAATATATTCATCTCTCATACGGGAATAATTATAATCTAATCTGATGTAATATAACTTCTTCCCTTTGAGGTGGGGGGCGGGAGTTGTCCCTTGTGTCTGGCGAGGTCTTGATTCTAGGAACTGAAGCTACCCTTAGGTATTTACATTTATTATTATTATTATTATTATTATTATTATTATTATTATTAGTAGTAGTAGTAGTAGTAGTAGTAGTAGTAGTAGCAGCAGCAGCAATAGTAGTGGTAGAAGAAGTAGTATTATCAGTACTATTATTAATAGTACCGACCTCATTTTACACCAGGGTTTCACTGCACAGTATTTAAGTAATTATTTATGCCGCTGCAGCTGTTGTTGGCAATTATCTCACTTAATATACTATTATTTTAAATATATGTGCGGTATTATTGAGACCAATTATAATGGATTATCTGGGGTTTAGAGTTCTTGCATTTAATCTAGAAAATCTAAGTGAATATATACGCATATATATATATATATATATATATATATATATATATATATATATATATATATATATATATATATATATATATATATATATATATATATATATTATAGGTAGTAGGTTGGTAGACAGCAACCACCCAGGGAAGTACTACCGTCCTGCCAGATAACTGTGAAACAAAAACCTGTAACTGTTTTGCATGATGGTAGGATTGCTGGTTTCTTTTTCTGTCTCATAAACACGCTAAGATAACAGGGATATCTTGCTACTCCTACTTACACTTTGGTCACACTTCACAGACACGCACATGCATATATATATATACATACATCTAGGTTTTTCTCCTTTTTCTAAATAGCTCTTGTTCTTTTTTATTTCTTCTATTGTCCATGGGGAAGTGGAAAAGAATCTTTCCTCCGTAAGCCATGCGTGTCGTATGAGGCGACTAAAATGCCGGGAGCAATGGGCTAGTAACCCCTTCTCCTGTATACAATTACTGAAAAAGAGAAGAAGAAAAACTTTATAAAACTGGGTTGCTTAAATGTGCGTGGATGTAGTGCGGATGACAAGAAACAGATGATTGCTGATGTTATGAATGAAAAGAAGTTGGATGTCCTGGCCCTAAGCGAAACAAAGCTGAAGGGGGTAGGAGAGTTTCAGTGGGGGGAAATAAATGGGATTAAATCTGGAGTATCTGAGAGAGTTAGAGCAAAGGAAGGGGTAGCAGTAATGTTAAATGATCAGTTATGGAAGGAGAAAAGAGAATATGAATGTGTAAATTCAAGAATTATGTGGATTAAAGTAAAGGTTGGATGCGAGAAGTGGGTCATAATAAGCGTGTATGCACCTGGAGAAGAGAGGAATGCAGAGGAGAGAGAGAGATTTTGGGAGATGTTAAGTGAATGTATAGGAGCCTTTGAACCAAGTGAGAGAGTAATTGTGGTAGGGGACTTGAATGCTAAAGTAGGAGAAACTTTTAGAGAGGGTGTGGTAGGTAAGTTTGGGGTGCCAGGTGTAAATGATAATGGGAGCCCTTTGATTGAACTTTGTATAGAAAGGGGTTTAGTTATAGGTAATACATATTTTAAGAAAAAGAGGATAAATAAGTATACACGATATGATGTAGGGCGAAATGACAGTAGTTTGTTGGATTATGTATTGGTAGATAAAAGACTGTTGAGTAGACTTCAGGATGTACATGTTTATAGAGGGGCCACAGATATATCAGATCACTTTCTAGTTGTAGCTACACTGAGAGTAAAAGGTAGATGGGATACAAGGAGAATAGAAGCATCAGGGAAGAGAGAGGTGAAGGTTTATAAACTAAAAGAGGAGGCAGTTAGGGTAAGATATAAACAGCTATTGGAGGATAGATGGGCTAATGAGAGCATAGGCAATGGGGTCGAAGAGGTATGGGGTAGGTTTAAAAATGTAGTGTTAGAGTGTTCAGCAGAAGTTTGTGGTTACAGGAAAGTGGGTGCAGGAGGGAAGAGGAGCGATTGGTGGAATGATGATGTAAAGAGAGTAGTAAGGGAGAAAAAGTTAGCATATGAGAAGTTTTTACAAAGTAGAAGTGATGCAAGGAGGGAAGAGTATATGGAGAAAAAGAGAGAAGTTAAGAGAGTGGTGAAGCAATGTAAAAAGAGAGCAAATGAGAGAGTGGGTGAGATGTTATCAACAAATTTTGTTGAAAATAAGAAAAAGTTTTGGAGTGAGATTAACAAGTTAAGAAAGCCTAGAGAACAAATGGATTTGTCAGTTAAAAATAGGAGAGGAGAGTTATTAAATGGAGAGGTAGAGGTATTGGGAAGATGGAAGGAATATTTTGAGGAATTGTTAAATGTTGATGAAGATAGGGAAGCTGTGATTTCGTGTATAGGGCAAGGAGGAATAACATCTTGTAGGAGTGAGGAAGAGCCAGTTGTGAGTGTGGGGGAAGTTCGTGAGGCAGTAGGTAAAATGAAAGGGGGTAAGGCAGCCGGGATTGATGGGATAAAGATAGAAATGTTAAAAGCAGGTGGGGATATAGTTTTGGAGTGGTTGGTGCAATTATTTAATAAATGTATGGAAGAGGGTAAGGTACCTAGGGATTGGCAGAGAGCATGCATAGTTCCTTTGTATAAAGGCAAAGGGGATAAAAGAGAGTGCAAAAATTATAGGGGGATAAGTCTGTTGAGTGTACCTGGTAAAGTGTATGGTAGAGTTATAATTGAAAGAATTAAGAGTAAGACGGAGAATAGGATAGCAGATGAACAAGGAGGCTTTAGGAAAGGTAGGGGGTGTGTGGACCAGGTGTTTACAGTGAAACATATAAGTGAACAGTATTTAGATAAGGCTAAAGAGGTCTTTGTGGCATTTATGGATTTGGAAAAGGCGTATGACAGGGTGGATAGGGGGGCAATGTGGCAGATGTTGCAAGTGTATGGTGTAGGAGGTAGGTTACTGAAAGCAGTGAAGAGTTTTTACGAGGATAGTGAGGCTCAAGTTAGAGTATGTAGGAAAGAGGGAAATTTTTTCCCAGTAAAAGTAGGCCTTAGACAAGGATGTGTGATGTCACCGTGGTTGTTTAATATATTTATAGATGGGGTTGTAAGAGAAGTAAATGCGAGGGTCTTGGCAAGAGGCGTGGAGTTAAAAGATAAAGAATCACACACAAAGTGGGAGTTGTCACAGCTGCTCTTTGCCGATGACACTGTGCTCTTGGGAGATTCTGAAGAGAAGTTGCAGAGATTGGTGGATGAATTTGGTAGGGTGTGCAAAAGAAGAAAATTAAAGGTGAATACAGGAAAGAGTAAGGTTATGAGGATAACAAAAAGATTAGGTGATGAAAGATTGAATATCAGATTGGAGGGAGAGAGTATGGAGGAGGTGAACGTATTCAGATATTTGGGAGTGGACGTGTCAGCGGATGGGTCTATGAAAGATGAGGTGAATCATAGAATTGATGAGGGAAAAAGAGTGAGTGGTGTACTTAGGAGTCTGTGGAGACAAAGAACTTTGTCCTTGGAGGCAAAGAGGGGAATGTATGAGAGTATAGTTTTACCAACGCTCTTATATGGGTGTGAAGCGTGGGTGATGAATGTTGCAGCGAGGAGAAGGCTGGAGGCAGTGGAGATGTCATGTCTGAGGCCAATGTGTGGTGTGAATATAATGCAGAGAATTCGTAGTTTGGAAGTTAGGAGGAGGTGCGGGATTACCAAAACTGTTGTCCAGAGGGCTGAGGAAGGGTTGTTGAGGTGGTTCGGACATGTAGAGAGAATGGAGCGAAACAGAATGACTTCAAGAGTGTATCAGTCTGTAGTGGAAGGAAGGCGGGGTAGGGGTCGGCCTAGGAAGGGTTGGAGGGAGGGGGTAAAGGAGGTTTTGTGTGCGAGGGGCTTGGACTTCCAGCAGGCATGCGTGAGCGTGTTTGATAGGAGTGAATGGAGACAAATGGTTTTTAATACTTGACGTGCTGTTGGAGTGTGAGCAAAGTAACATTTATGAAGGGATTCAGGGAAACCGGCAGGCCGGACTTGAGTCCTGGAGATGGGAAGTACAGTGCCTGCACTCTGAAGGAGGGGTGTTAATGTTGCAGTTTAAAAACTGTAGTGTAAAGCACCCTTCTGGCAAGACAGTGATGGAGTGAATGATGGTGAAAGTTTTTCTTTTTCGGGCCACCCTGCCTTGGTGGGAATCGGCCGGTGTGATAATAAAAATAAAAATAAAATATATATATATATATATATACATATATATATATACATATATATATATATATATATATATAAATATATAAAGCAGACCATCTTATGAAACGTAGGGAACAAGGAGAAGACGTTGAAATATTTGGAATGTTATCTCGGGAACGGAAAAAAGTGAGATATTAAATACCATAAATGCATAGAAGACATTTGAAGGTCTAATCCCCAATCTGCACACTGCCATGACAACTTACTAGGGAAAAACAAGTGAGAAAAGGTGTAGAAAACACCCAGTGAAAACGTAATATTAACATATTAAGTATGCAAAGCCATTTAGTTCCTGAAATAAATATGCAGCATTCTAGTGCCATTGTCACCAAATTATTTCCGCGAGGATGATTAAGGGCAGGGAGCGATAGAGGCTTAATTCTCAGTCTGCTAAATGCCAGAATATTGAGCATATTTCTTAGTCGTAAGAACCATGTTCTGTCTTCACAGTCGTGTCGATTTCAGAGTGGGTCAGCTGTATAGCCTTTGTGGCTTAGCGCTTCTTTTCGATTATAATAATAATAATTCAGAGTGGGTCAGGCTGTCCCTTCCTTAGCTGTTTAGAGCTTATGAATATAACGTCAATACTAGAACTGACCGTGTCTGGTGACTGTATGAAGCTCTTGTCTACCTCACCCTCTAGGGCCACACCCAGGACGGACTCTTTAACCTGAGAACTATGCTCCCGTCATCTACTATTGTAGGCAACCATAACCCATTAATATCTCACTATCCTGATTTTACACACACACACACACACACACACACACACACACACACACACACACACACACACACACACACACACACACACACACACACACACACACACACACACACACACTATACACACACACTATACACACACACTATACACACACACTATACACACACTATACACACACTATACACACACACACACACACACACACACTATACACACACACTATACACACACACACTATACACACACACACACACTATACACACACTACACACACACACACACTATACACACACACACACACACACACACACACACACACACACTATACACACACACTATACACACACACTATACACACACACTATACACACACTATACACACACACTATACACACACTAAACACACACTATACACGCACAGTATACACACACTATACACACACACACACACACACACACACACACACACACACACACACACACACTATACACACACTATACACACACTAACACTATACACGCACTAACACTACACACACACACACACACACACACACACACACACACACACACACACACACACACACACACACACACACACACACACACACACACACACATTTTCTTGGACTGCAAGAAGGCGTTTGACACAGTTCCACACAAGAGATTGGTGCAAAAACTGGAGGACCAAGCAGGGATAACAGGGAAGGCACTACAATGGATCAGGGAATACTTGTCAGGAAGACAGCAGCGAGTCATGGTACGTGGCGAGGTGTCAGAGTGGGCACCTGTGACCAGCGGGGTCCCGCAGGGGTCAGTCCTAGGACCAGTGCTGTTTCTGATATTTGTGAACGACATGACGGAAGGAATAGACTCTGAGGTGTCCCTGTTTGCAGATGACGTGAAGTTGATGAGAAGAATACACTCGATCGAAGACCAGGCAGAACTACAAAGGGATCTGGACAGGCTGCAGACCTGGTCCAGCAATTGGCTCCTGGAGTTCAATCCCACCAAGTGCAAAGTCATGAAGATTGGGGAAGGGCAAAGAAGGCCGCAGACGGAGTACAGTCTAGGGGGTCAGAGACTACAAACCTCACTCAAGGAAAAAGATCTTGGGGTGAGTATAACACCAGGCACATCTCCTGAAGCGCACATCAACCAAATAACTGCTGCAGCATATGGGCGCCTAGCAAACCTCAGAACAGCATTCCGACATCTTAATAAGGAATCGTTCAGGACCCTGTACACCGTATACGTTAGGCCCATATTGGAGTATGCGGCACCAGTTTGGAACCCACACCTAGCCAAGCACGTAAAGAAACTAGAGAAAGTGCAAAGGTTTGCAACAAGACTAGTCCCAGAGCTAAGAGGTATGTCCTACGAGGAGAGGTTAAGGGAAATCAACCTGACGACACTGGAGGACAGGAGAGATAGGGGGGACATGATAACGACATACAAAATACTGAGGGGAATTGACAAGGTGGACAAAGACAGGATGTTCCAGAGATTGGACACAGTAACAAGGGGACACAGTTGGAAGCTAAAGACACAGATGAATCACAGGGATGTTAGGAAGTATTTCTTCAGCCACAGAGTAGTCAGGAAGTGGAATAGTTTGGGAAGCGATGTAGTGGAGGCAGGATCCATACATAGCTTTAAGCAGAGGTACGATAAAGCTCATGGTTCAGGCCCTTTATATTGGTACCAGCGGTGGTCGCAGCGTTGTGTTTACCCTGGAGAGAGGAAGGAGAGGTATGAAGTCACCTTCACTTCATCACCCTACATAAGAAGCATCCGTCTCTCAACGAGTTATCCTGATGTCGTGTCTGCACGTTTGAGCATCCAGACACAGGTACAAGCAGGATCCAGCCGAAATTTGCCGAATTTCTTCGAGAATTGTGAGTGGCGTCCCAGCGTCTCACGCTACAGTGTCCCACGCTGTTTCTCAAGTCACGTGTTCAGCGTCACTTGTATGTTGCTGTTGTTGTTCAGCTCAGCACAGCTGTTTCAGCAAGCCAGAGGTGAGTCTTGTGGTGATTTCTGCGTCCAGTGTGAGCTTCTCCACGTGTTTGTGGGTGGGGGAGGAGAGGAGAGGAGAGGAAGTGGCTGTTCCTCACCTTGCCCATGCTCGCCCTCCTCACGCTCACCCGTCTACCATACACCACTCACCACTGCCCACTCCCTCTGCTGTGTTTTCTGCTGTTTTTCGTATGAATTCATTGCCAGTGCTGTGTATCCGAGTGCCCGAGGCCACTCGAAGCTACGTGGATTACGACGTCACGTGGGTGTGGGCGATCACGTAGACCTACAAAGCCACGTGAGTTACCAGATATCCCAGGCCTCATGCTGTGGTCTGCTGCCCGCATCACATCGACGCCACCCACGATGCTGCCCGACTTCATGACGTCACGATGTCTGCTGACGTCACCTCACGATGTCTGCTGACGTCACCTCACGATGTCTGCCTGACGTCACCTCGAGATGTCTGTTGACGTCACTGCTGCTGACGTCACCTTGCGACATCACGCCTGACATCACATGATGTCACATCGAGTGTTCTAGTAATTATTTCAGTATTGTCGAGAAGATTGAGAGAAAATATATGTCGTGTGTTAATTCCTCTTAGTCAGTGTTCTCACATTTTAGTATATGTCTTAGTGTCAGTTTTATGCGCAGAAAAGCATCATTTGCTAGTTAAGCCATGTTGTACCGTATGTACAGCGGTGTGTTTTTAAAGTTCCGTGTGTCCAGTGAGGTCTGTGGTCAGACCCTTGAATTGTACCACTAAGTCACCCGCCTGACCAGTGTTTGACAGCTGATTTCTCAGCCCTGAGCGTATGAGCCCCCTTGTACAGAAAGCTTTTATGCTCGTCGCTCGTGATGTTCTGTAGAATCGTACCTGCTACGATTCCCATCGAGATTTGTTTCACTTCACCTCCAGACCTTCAGAGTGCAGTTATATGTAGAGAAACAAGTCTGGGGACGCTTAGACTAACCTCTGCTATAACTCCAGCTGTCGAGAGATGATACTCGTCAAGCCGCAGCCAGCCCTGTCGGCAGGCGCTGTGTCAGCCTCGTGTCACAAGCTTCAGTGAGCAGCCTGCACAAAGAAGATGTCACTTTGACTGCTAGCTCTCTCACTGCAGTCTGGTGTATGATGTTACGACTCCCAGATGTTTCGCCCAGTCGTCTCTGCCACGACTTGCTCCACAACTCGCTCCACGCTCGCCGGCAGTGATAGCCCAGCGACAGTACCAGTCGAGAAGTGTCCTCCTGAGTCGCTTGCCAGAAGTCCTGCCCAGTTGCCGAGTTTTGTCGACGCCTCACTCGAGGGCACCAGCATGTCGTGCCCCAGGTTGAGTGAAAACCTGCAGCGACTCCTACGATGTCTGCTTCACCGTTCCAGAGGAGACCGTACCCTGTTACGTCACAGCTCAGCCGCAGCGATGTCTCCCGTGTTGCAGTATCTGTCCAGATGCAGGAAGGCGTGCAGTGATGCCCTTCGACGCTCACTGCCTTTGACCACGATGTTTAGCACACCCCGCATGTTTTTTTCTTCCCTCCCTGTAGGAAGTTTTTTTTTCCCATGTCCATATGTATATATATGTTTTTATTTTGTGTTCTGTGCCCTGTTCCTACGAGAGAGAGACCGAGTTTCTTTTACTACCAGTATTGTCGCGTCGGGACGACGCGCGGTAGGTGGCCGAGCGTATGTAGACAGCCTGTACTGTCTGCACAGACAGCCCATGCTGTCTGCCAGCTTAGTTCATATTTCGCGCCACTCAGGTGCTGCCATCTATAGGCCTTGCCACTTCAGTATGCCCAGACTTGCCTCACCCTCACTCACACAGCGGCCTGGCTTCAACACACAAGTACTCTCATCTCTCTCTCGTGGGCATGGCCCTGCCCGGGCCATGGGCACAAACACACAAGCCTGTGTAACCCACCACTACTTAACAATAAACTAAGAAGCCTCCGAAGAAGTATATCATTTAACTACCCGCTCTACAGCTACCAAACAAGCCCTTTATATAAGTGGAATAGTTTGGGAAGCGATGTAGTGGAGGCAGGATCCATACATAGCTTTAAGCAGAGGTATGATAAAGCTCACGGCTCGGGGAGAGTGACCTAGTAGCGATCAGTGAAGAGGCGGGGCCAGGAGCTCGGACTCGACCCCCGCAACCTCAACTAGGTGAGTACACACACACACACACACATATTGGAGTATGCGGCACCAGTTTGGAACCCACACCTAGCCAAGCACGTGAAGAAACTAGAGAAAGTGAAAAGGTTTGCAACAAGACTAGTCCCAGAGCTAAGAGGTATGTCCTACGAGGAGAGGTTAAGGGAAATCAACCTGACGACACTGGAGGACAGGAGAGATAGGGGGGACATGATAACGACATACAAAATACTGAGAGGAATTGACAAGGTGGACAAAGACAGGATGTTCCAGAGCTTGGACACAGTAACAAGGGGACACAGTTGGAAGCTGAAGACACAGATGAATCACAGGGATGTTAGGAAGTATTTCTTCAGCCACAGAGTAGTCAGTAAGTGGAATAGTTTGGGAAGCGATGTAGTGGAGGCAGGATCCATACATAGCTTTAAGCAGAGGTATGATAAAGCTCACGGCTCAGGGAGAGTGACCTAGTAGCGATCAGTGAAGAGGCGGGGCCAGGAGCTCGGACTCGACCCCCGCAACCTCAACTAGGTGAGTACAACTAGGTGAGTACACACACACACACACACTATACACACACACACTATACACACACACACTATACACACACACACACACACACACACACACACACACACACACACACACACACACACACACACACACACACACAATACACACACTATACACGCATACTATACACACACTAAAACTATACACACATACACACTAAACACACACACACACACACACACACACACACACACACACACACACACACACACACACACACACACACACACACACACACACTACACACTTTATACACACTATACACACACACTATTATTTCTTATGGGGAAAATGGTTTCGGTTTTGGCCGGTTTCAGTTTTGGCCTATGGCTCAGGAACAGATTAAACACGAAAAACGAAAGTTCCTTATATATATACATATATATATATATATATATATATATATATATATATATATATATATATATATATATATATATATATATATATATATATATATATATGTGTGTGTGTGTGTGTGTGTGTGTGTGTGTGTGTGTGTGTGTGTGTGTACAGTGGACCCTCGAATTTAGTAGTGCCTTTTCTGTATGCAAAACTATTTTTATCTATAAAATGC